>NC_042296.1:10277949-10557949 GCF_901000725.2 Takifugu rubripes | reverse complement strand
CTGGTGAAATTCTCCTGTATGCCTCATCAGCCCCATCTCTCCTCCCTCCTCATTTGTGCCCTAATTTGTCTAGAATGGAGGGATGAGGGATGAGGGGAGCGGGAGAGGTGTGGAGGGAGAGCAGACGTGTTGTGAATCAGGTTGGATGAAATCCGTTTGCCGTTGAACAGTTTGGGAGTTCCTCATTAGTCACAGAGATCTGGATGAAAGCAGTGACACATCGGCGTTGATACAACATGCTCCGCCGCCCGAGGCGTCGCCAATACACACACGCACACACACACACACACACGCACGCACACACACCCCTGTCAAACATTTACAGGTTTCGGAAATTGGTGCTTTCCCATGACTGTTGTTTCAACCGACATGGTGGTTAGTCATTTTATGGCCTCACTGGCAATCCTGTTGATATCGCAGGCTCAGGTTTACTATCTGTTGCATTTGTCAAGGCTGCGACTCCCACTGAAGATAGAAAACAGGAAATAAATGGATTTAAATTTGACTGTAATAGCTGCCCTCTAAGATTTTGAAATTGAAACTGTCAAAAATTCATCACGAATGCTTTGATTCAGTATAAAAGCCGATTGTTAAAGTGTCATTGGGCTTGTTGGTCGGCAACAGTGGAACCACACTGAGCTCATCAAACCTGCCAAAGCAGCCGACAATTAAAGGGTTCTCGACAAAAGGGCAGGTTTTTGATCCTTTTTATAAATCCATGTGCAGATTTTGTCCTTTCTTTGTCCTTCTTTTTGAACGCAGAGAGAGTTGAAATGAAGTTCAGGGTTGTCTCAGTTGCTCCTCCTGATGTCTGAACATTGGCCTGTTTTTATTGGACAGTGAAACTGGTGGATTTGACCCCTGGCCGCACTTTTCAGTGTGTAGAAGGTCAAAAACATGATTTTTATCAAAGAATGTTCCAGACCAGGATGCTGGTGATTGTCTTTAAGTGATGAAATAATAAAGGAGAAGCTGGTTGATGCAGAGCAGAACTGCAGCCTGCTAAAAGGTCAAATGTCTGGTGCCAAAATGCTGCCAAAAGACGAGTTGGGAAAAGGAAGGAAGGGTGTTGGCAACTTCAAGCAGAGTGGCAGCAGTGGTGAATTACCACAATAACACTCCCCCCCAGGGGTTATTCCATGTTTTATAGCTTCCTATTAATAACAGGCATTATTCATCCTTCATCACTTCTCTATTACAGGTCTGTATTCCAGGTAACAGCTGAGGATCACCTGCAGCCCCTCCATCTGGCTTCCTGAGGTTTGGCTCATCTCAAAAAGCACCACTCCTACCAGTACCACCAGCACCACCAACACCACCTCCACTACCCCCACCAAC
Source organism: Takifugu rubripes (assembly GCF_901000725.2). Lineage (NCBI taxonomy): Eukaryota > Metazoa > Chordata > Actinopteri > Tetraodontiformes > Tetraodontidae > Takifugu > Takifugu rubripes. Next base: position 10,556,611 of record NC_042296.1, on the reverse strand, counting down.
ACCCCTACTAGCACCACCCAGAACAGTACCACAACCACAGCACCACCTCCATCACCATCACGTTCACCTGCACCACTACCTCCACCAGCATCATCTCCACTACCTCCTCCAGCACCCCCAGCACCCCCCTCCCTCCACCAGCACCACTCATGTCTGCTTTATTGCTCATGTCTGCAGTAATCCAGGGGTTTTCTGGGGGCAGCAGCTGATGCTTTAGGTCAGATTGGGAATTTTACATCAAATCTTTTCCCTGAAGCAGGAGTGGGAAGATTACGCTCCCCAAAACACACGTGAACGTCTTTCTCCAGTTCAAAACCAGCATCCCCAGGAGATTCTCTAGTGAAACCAGATCAAACCAGTAAAGTTTTGCATTGAGGATTCTGTTAGAGATGCAACAATAGTTTAAATGAATTAAATTTTAGCTCTAAAACTCCAACACTGTTGTTATTAAGGACCCTTCAATCGATCTCTATTAAATCTCTAGTACATTTGAAATTAAAACTGTCCTCCATCAGACATAAAAAAGTAATTATGTTTGTATCAGCAGTGTTTTCTGCATCTGGCTGAATCCTACTTTAAAACATTACCCAGAAGCTAAAAAGATCCAGCAGAATATTGTCACATATCAGAAATCTGCTGTCTGTGCCTTTTATAAACGTCTGTTTATCTGCTCATTATTTGATACGGTTAAGCATTTTTCATTGCGCTCAATTCCAAACCTGTTTTTAGAAGCCTGAATATAATGATGGCAATTTCATTTTTGCTTGTTCAATAACATCTCTGTTGCTTTCAGCATCTCCACAGTCCATTAAACTGGAATTGAATCAGACTGAAGCAGATAGGCTAACACAAACAGATTCAGATCCAGACCAAAGGCTGAGTCAACTCCACGAGGAGCGCCATCTAGATTATGACTTAACTATAAATGAGGTCAAGGCCCAGTAGGCCCCTGGTGGTCGGCAGCAGTATTTACTAAAACATCAGCTTTGCTTTGCTCCTTGGTCCCCAACATACAGGCTGGTGCCTCAAAATGTGTCACCTCAACTAATCCTACTAACCATACAGTATTTTCTTGATTGATTCATCAGGAAATGTGATCAGCTGGAACGATGACATGAAAACATACATAAATAACCTCTGAATATGAGCCCTCAACAGTCTGTTTACAGTAAACCCCTGTAGGATCTTTCTGATATTCTAAAACTAGAACATCATGATTCAGATCACCGCTTCATCCTGTGTAAAATGTCCTGGGAGCACATTCGTGTGTGTTCGGTTACATATCTATCATGTGAGGTCATAGGAGCCAGTCTCCAGCGTGGCGTCAGTCCTGCAGGATCTCCATAGAACGCCTCCTGTTGGTCAGGTGATAACACAAGTTCCACCAGTAATTTGATGCAGGAGAAATTTTCATGTGCTCATTTAACTTGTTAGTTGTAAAGTTAATAGTCCATCAAGGGTGGATGAGGTGTCTGCAGTTCTTTAATCAACAGTCATACCACTCATATGTCACGTGCAGCTACAGCCTGATCACCAGTATCAGGACTACAGAATCCCACTGGTCCCAATATTCCAGCTCGGCTGTCAGTTGTGACCTTTCGGTCTAATTTAATAGCATCATATGATTAAATAAAACCGATCTGGAAAACGGCTCATTATTATGCATCCACCATCCACAGGCATCACCATGGAAATAAGCACTTCCTCAAAATGAAACCATAGGAGGAAACACCTTTAAACAGCTGATTTGCTACGTGAGCCCCCCAATCTTAATCAGCAGCATGTATAAATAAACTGCCTCAGTCGTGCTGACACTGAACCAGTGAATAGAAAACTCTCTCCTGTGCTTCCATAACGTCCCGTGTTGGGTGTGTTGGCAAAGACTGGATTTCATTGAAATTCAAACAATCACAAGCTGTTATTTTTTGAGTTGCATGACTAAAGACTGCAAACTGCAGCAGACTCTTATGGGAAGTGAATGGAAAGAGCTCCAGTCCAGGGAAAGTTCAACCACAGAGAGTCAGAACTCCCACGCTGTTCCTCCACCCCACACACCACACCCACCAGCACCTCGGCAGTTCACCAGAGACTCCTCGTTGGTGTCACTAACAGTTTATCTCAGCCCAGAGATGCACACATCAAACCATGCACGGGGCTTCTGCACAAGACTGACAGTTCTCTAAAGTCTCTGGTTGGTGCTTTCCCCTCGTGCTTGGAATTAAAAATGCATGCAAATCACCTGGTTCAGCGTTTCCATAAATGTCAATGAAGCTGTGACTGATCCAAACGAACGTGTTTAATAAAAACAGCAGATGAAAACTGAGCAGAAAAAGTGATGAGACAAAGCAAAATGAATGAATGAATTAGGCAAAATAACGCCAAAACAATATTTTATATTCTAGGAACTTAGGGACACCTTAAAAAAAGCAATAAAACCATTATGAAACTTTAAAGAAGACATATATTGTAGATGTTTTAGTAAAATCCTACATCCCTTTTAAAATGTGCTTTAAAAGTTCACTCTCACTGCTTAATTAAGTTTTAATATTTTTAAAAAAGCTCCTGCATGAAGAACAAAGCATATAATAATATTCATCTCAAAAGGGTAAATTCATTTACTCAGTAAATCAGATGATGAGCAATATTCAAATTGGACATAATTACTGTTCAGGAACATGTCAACAACCTTAACAAAGGCTCTTCAGGAACCATTATTGTCTGATTTTGATTAAAAAAAGAGTAAATTATACAGGCTGAGTCTGTTTAAGGAAAACCAGTGCTGCCAAACACCAAGTGAAACACGGACTGTTGCTTATTTCCACGGCTGCTGGGCCAACTTCCCCTTCTTTATTCTTTTACTCATCTTTTTTATGTCTGTTTCTCTGGACGGGCCTGAAGTGGCGCCGCTGATCTCTGGTGCAGCTGTGATCGTCATGTGAGACCAGAAGCGGTGCAGAAGTATAAACGAGCACATGGTGAACAAACACAGGCACACGTGGAACCCGTCTGGATCGATGCCGCTAATGCCGCTAATGCTGCTGCTGCTGTTGTTGCTGCCGCTGAGTAGGGTTACCTTCTGCCTTATATCGATCTCCCTGCTGGTTATTTCCTCCAGTCTTGTCTAACAAATCAGGAGTTGCAGCGGGGAGAGGAAACAACGGCACCAGGCCTGGTGACACGTGGAGGATTAACAGCCTGGGATGACAATCAGAAACCAAACGGACGGCTGTTGTTCTCAGCCTGCATCCCATTTCCCCCTCAGCCTCCTCTGAGCTGCTACTGGCCCGTAGCGCCTCCATCCAGCAGCTGCCCTGCAAACGTGCAGCCTCAGCATCACCCAGAGAACCAAATGAATCTAAGTGCTGTAATTTAGGCCCAAATCTCTGCACTTGAAGCACGATGTTCATATTAAGGTTATTACACATTTTGCAGAAGAACGCCCCAGAGTAAGAACACTGTTAGGTGCCAAATGTGGAACAAATCGTTTGACCTCCGCTGAGACTAAATTAGGAGAAGAGTGGTGGCGGGGGGACCAGAGGAACTGGTGGAGGAGTGGCAGGTCCAGCAGAAAAGCAGTAAGAATCTCTGTACCGTTGCTTGGAGATTCACAGGGAGAGCGAGTGTGCCCGAGGCCTCCAGCAGATCCCACAAGGGAAATGAATTTGGGATTTACTCATAATAACGGAAGAGAAACAAACAAAAGGAAATTGCGACCGACTGGCAGGAAAGTGGACTGAGAAGGATCAGAGTTGAGGACGTGTTGACTGGCCGTCGTGCAGAGAACAATAAGGGGATCCAGTCCTCCGTGTGAGCTCCCTGCTCGCCCTCCCATCTGTCACCTGTGTCGTCTCCTCCTCTCTTCTTCTTCAGACCAACACTGCTCAACTCTCCTTTCCTCTCATTCACATCTTCAGCTTCCCCCTCATCTCTCCGTCCTCCCTCTTTTCTTCTTCTCTTCTTCCTGGCCTGTCATCAGCAGGGGGTGCCCCATATGAGGGTGGTCCTGTTGCTGGTTTCTTCCTGCTCAGGGTCAGGCTGTCACGTCTCATTTGATGATTCCTTGGGTTCCCAACATTCTGTCCTAAAAGGAGCAGTTTTCCTGTAATGTTTGTCATCCTTGATGTTAAACACCTAAATCTGAACAGGTTCCAAATATGTTGTTAAAGAAGTGTTTTCCTTTCCTTCCTGCAGAGTTCTAATCAACTAATGATCTTCTCCTCCCCTCCTCCTCTCCTCTCCTCTCCTCTCCTCTCCTCTCCTCTCCTCTCCTCTCCTCTCCTCTCCTCTCCTCTCCTCTCCTCTCCTCTCCTCTCCCCTCCCCTCCCCTCCCCTCCTCTCCTCTCCTCTCCTCTCCTCTCCTCTCCTCTCCTCTCCTCTCCATAAATTGGCTCCTAATGAGCCATAAATAGACTGAAAGCAAACTTATTTTTGCACATCACAAGTTTTACCACCGATAATTTCAGCAGGTAAAAGCTGACCTACATGTGAGAACAGAGTGGAGCAATTAATCACCCTGAGTCCTGACAAAGTGCTGCACGAGAGGTTTAGAGGAGGAGGAGAAGGAGAGAAGGAGAGAAGGCCTGAGATGTGAAGAGGAGGAGGAGAGAAGGCCTGAGATGTGAAGAGGAGGAGGAGGAGGAGAAGGCCTGAGATTTCAAGAGGAGGAGGAGGAGAGAAGGCCTGAGATGTGAAGAGGAGGAGGAGGAGGAGGAGGAGGAGAAGGCCTGAGATTTGAAGAGGAGGAGGAGGCCTGAGATGTGAAGAGGAGGAGGAGAGAAGGCCTGAGATGTGAAGAGGAGGAGGATAGAAGGCCTGAGATGTGAGGAGGAGGAGGAGAGAAGGCCTGAGATGTGAAGAGGAGGAGAAGGAGGAGAAGGTCTGAGATGTGAAGAGGAGGAGGAGAAGGCCTGAGATGTGAAGAGGAGGAGGAGGAGAGAAGGCCTGAGATGTGAAGAGGAGGAGGAGGAGAAGGCCTGAGATGTGAAGAGGAGGAGGAGGGGAGAAGGCCTGAGATGTGAAGAGGAGGAGGAGGGGAGAAGGCCTGAGATGTGAAGAGGAGGAGGAGAAGGCCTGAGATGTGAAGAGGAGGAGGAGGAGGAGGAGAAGGCCTGAGGTGTGAAGAGGAGGAGGAGGGGAGTTTAGCTTGACAAGTCAGTCAATAACAGAAACCTATTTGATGAGAGGATGAACGTCACCCTGTCCTCCTGTTTTTGTCATGTGACCTGTTGGCTCCTTCTTTCTGTCACATCTCTAACTTTCAGTCCACACAGGCGGCTCACGGTGCAGCTGCTGCACGTTTCTTGTCTCCAGATGTTCATGATGTTGTACAGTTTCATGACTAAAACCACTGTGATGTGGAAAAGCTGCGTCGTCATTAATATCAAGCGGTAATAAAGCTGTAAGAATGGACACGACCTCCGAGACGCACGTCACCAATGATCAGAACGACATTTGCAACCACAAATTGCTCATCCTTCTTTAATCTGGAGCGACGCAACACTCAAAGTAACAGTGAAATCCATCAAAACTTGGGTGACAGATTCAGCTGTTACCATGGCGATAACCATGGCCTGGTCTATTATTGTTCTGTGTATAACCGGAGGGGCGTTTCCAATAGCTCAGATACCTAAAATACGCAAAGTGTTTAGATTAAGTGTTTAAATGATTCAATATTCATAAAATGTTTATATCTTCCACACAAAAGCAAACAAACAAACAAACATTTAAACACCTTTTACATCATAGAATGAGTGATCTAAAGCTGACACATCCTTGTAACGCTGATTATACCCAACATTAACGTCACTTTTTCAGTCCAAATCAAGAGAAAACGATCCTTTTCCCAAAAGACTTTATCCCGAGAGCCACCAGGAGCTAGCAGGCGTTAGCCGCAAAACCAACGAGGAACAACCAGAACAATTCATGAACAGCGGAGACAACAGAAGCACCAGGAGATGGAGGAGGAGGAGGAACTCATCCGCCGACGCCACTGCGTTACCGCCCTCACCTCTTTTCTAGGCGTGCACGTGTGAATTCACTGATGTGGTTAATAAAACCCACCAGAGCGGCCTTGTGCACCATCGTCACAGCCATCAAACCGGCTCATCTTTCTCTTACACACACCTAAACTTAGACGCACCTAAAGTGTCAGAAACATCAACAGGGACACGGCTCAGATGAGCAAGAGCAGGTTTGATATATGAAGAACGTGGGCAGGAAGCTTCCAGAAGTTTGGCTGGAGCAGAAGAAGAGCTCAGAGTGACTTTTGTTCCCTGAATTTTTGTTTATTGGCTGTTTTGTCCCCGCAGTTGTCAGACTGTCCGCTCACATTGAGACAGTTATTGTTCAGAGTTGTTTTGGCCCACGCATTATGCAAATCACCTCTAAGCCAATGGGCTGCAGACGCTCCACAGCGCAGCTCCTCGGCAACAGAAGAATACTTGTCATCTCTGGTTATTGTCCAGGATGGAACACAAGAGCGCTTGTGTCTCTGCTGTTGTCTTCTGTAAGTTCCTCCTCAGAGGCGTGAAGGAGATGTCAGCTCCTTTGTTGCTGCGACTGGAGGAACAGATGTTTGTGCTGGATGCTGCTCTCTCACACACACACACGCACACACACACACACACACACACACACACACACACACACACATGGGATTCAACCTGAGCCCGAGCCTCAGTCTCATCCTCATCATCAGACTCGTCTTCATCCTCATCCTCAGTCTCCATCTGAGCTTTAGCCTCATCTTCAGTTGGAGCCTCAGTCTCATTCTTGGCCTTTTTCATGCTGATCCTAAACCTCATCCTCAGCTTGATCTTCATCATCAGCCTCATCTTCATCATCCTCCTCCTCCTCAGCTTCATCCACATCCTAAGCTTCATCCTCATCCTCAGCTTCATCCTCATCCTAAACTTCATCCTCAGCATCATCCTCATCCTCAGCTTCTTCCTCATCCTTAGCTTCATCCGCATCCTAGGCTTCATCCTCATCCTCAGCTTCATCCTCATCCTTAGCTTCATCTTCATCCTCACCCTCAGCTTCATCCTCATCCTCAGCTTCATCCGCACCCTCAGCTTCATCCTCAGCTTCATCCTCATCCTCAGCTTCATCCGCACCCTCAGCTTCATCCTCAGCTTCATCCTCACCCTCAGCTTCATCCTCATCCTCAGCTTCATCCGCACCCTCAGCTTCATCCTCATCCTCAGCTTCATCCTCATCCTCAGCTTCATCCTCATCCTCAGCCTAATATGAACTATTAGGGAACTCTGCAGAAAAGAAAGAAAAAAGCTGTTCAAAGTCTTTCAACTCCAGAATGTTGCTGCTCCTCAGCACCTCTGCTAACTGAACCCAGCTTGTTTTTTGCGTCCTGCTTGAGTGATGAAATCCAACACCTGCTAAATCTGTTGCTTCGTACGTGTCCAGAGTTGTTCTGACACAAACACACACCTCGTTGTGTGTCCACGGTTGTTTCTGGCACAGACCCGATGCAGCCTGTCCCGACAGGCTCTCACATCTGTCTGACGATACTGGATCTGGCTCTTCTGCACCTTCTGCTTTTGCTCCCATGATGCCCCTTGGTTCCTTCTCTGCTGGCTCTCTCTTCTGTGCACGTGCACTATTCTACGTTTGAATGCAGCTGAAGCATGAAGTAAAGCAGGAATTTGGAACCTGTCAAGACCTCAACCGTTCTGGACTGGCTGGAGAGAGAGTTTATCATCATGTTCACTAATGTTCCCTAATGTGTCCAGCATGGTCCCGGTTAAGGGTCCCTTCTGTCCTGGTTGACCTCAGCTGTTCCCTCGCTGCTGTTTGCAGAACATCAACCTTTGTTTTCTATCAATGATCAACTCAAACACAAATATGACCTGTGACTAAACACCCGCCACTGACTCAATTATCCCTGTGGTCAGCTGAGGACTCGGGGGGCGGGGTGGGGTTAATGGTTCACCAAAAATTGTATTTTCCAGCATTCTGTCCCCGAAGGGTTGGACCTGGAACACCATCCAGGACCACGTTGTGTCCGTTTGACCGTGTCGGCTTTGGGGCCAAAGGAAAGCAAGGCTGGATTTCTCCTGAGAGTCACGCTTACATCATTTTTTCCTGCTCTCTTCCCTTTATTCCTCCCAAATTTGGTGTCAGTCCACAGTGAGGTCGCTCACCCTTGAAACCTGACAGACCAGGCGCAGCAGTGTCAAATGTGTCGGCTATTTTGACTCTGTGAGCGTCGGTGGCACGCAGAGACACTGCTCATTAGGAGCCAAGAACAATGGGCCCCCTCATACTCCAGCAGACAGGTTCGCCCAAACAGATCTATGAGAGGCAGATGGTGGCAGCAAATGAAAGAGGAGAGAGGGAAGGAGCAATGGAGGGCAGCCTGGAGGGAGGGGGAAAAGTGAAAAGAGGGGTGAGATGGGAAACATGCCGGTGGATATCATTAAGGTCGGGTGCGGGGCTGTTTAACGAGCAGGCTCACAGCAGCCCTCCATCCTCAGTGGCGCCTGCTGCCCGGAGGCCCTCAAGATCCTGGTCCACAGCAGGGGGCTGCAGCCAGTTCCATCACAGCTGAGCTAAGGGTGGAGATGTATTTTCTCTCGCTACCTGCGGAGCAAACGGCACATTTGCACAGACACTTTTCCTAAGTAAAAAAACAGGTTGAGAAGCACCTACTCAAGAGCGCAGCCACTCACGCAGCCTCAGGGAGGAAATGTTTACAGTCTCCTCTCTCTCGCTCTCTTTCTTCCACTTCTGCCATCAGAGGTCTAATTGACTCAGTCTGACACATAAACATGCTGTAATAACTCGGCTCGCTCTTGATGTTGAGTGGCGGAGCATGCATCTGTGCGAAGTGCTGAGAGAAACGATGGGGCTGAGCTCGCAAGCTAACCTGCATCACCCTGCTAACCAGCCTCACCCTGTTAACCTACAGAACCCTGCTAACCAGCTGCACCCTGTTAACCTGCAGAACCCTGTTAACCTACAGAACCCTGCTAACCAGCTGCACCCTGTTAACCTGCAGAACCCTGTTAACCTACAGAACCCTGCTAACCAGTAGCACCCTGTTAACCTGCAGAATCCTGCTAATCAGCTGCACCCTGCTAACCTGCAGAACCCTGCTAACCAGCTGCACCCTGTTAACCTGCAGAACCCTGCTAACCTGCAGAACCCTGCTAACCAGCTGCACCCTGTTAACCTGCAGAACCCTGCTAACCTGCAGAACCCTGCTAACCAGTAGCACCCTGCTAAGCTGCAGAACCCTGCTAAGCATTAGAACATCATTCTGGTATTTCAAATGTATTTGAAATATAACGCTAATTTAATGTTCTTCTTCGGTGGCTGCACAGCATCGATCATCACTTCACAAAAATCACACATCACGCCGACACTCGAAACAGATGAGAAATTCCCTTTTTAATCATTTAAATACATTTCTGTGCTCTAATGGTTGCACAGAAAACCAGAATGTTCTGAATCTGATTCTAAATCTGATTTTATCCACACAAATACCAGCAACAAGACGTGATTCCAGTGGCCTTCACTGTGGGGACTTTGGTCTCTTCAGTCTCTATTATTCTCCCTTTCATAGACTGTTTCAAGTGTGAGATTTAAAAGCTGCTTCATGCCTTTAGAATCATATAAAACTAATTTTCTATTCCCTGAAACAAGAGAAACCCAGCAGGAGGCCTTCGGTAAGTGGCACTAAGAGTTCTATGGAGAGATTTGTTCCTCAGCTTGTCTCTACAGACTGTCAAAGGTTACTGTTGCAGATCAGAAGTGCACGTGATCCTCTGTCGCCGTGCCAACGCTGCCAAAGATAAAACCCATCGACAGCGGCCGGCGCCACAGAGCCAGGACAGGAAGTTCATGGCTGTGTAGATGTCAGCCTGATCTGAGCCCAATCTGCACAGAATGATAAGAAGAAGCTCCTCTGCTGAGAGGAGGAGGAGGTGCCTGGTGCCACGTTCACGCTAACATGCTCCCAACACTCTGATACTGGGAGATAACAGGAGAGACCAGTCGCCCCTCACTGAGGAGAGGAAGGAGAACAGAATCAGCCTCTCCTCTCCTCTCCTCCCTGCTCCTCTCCTCCACCCTCTCCCCTCCTCTCCTCTCCTCCCTGCTCCCCTCCTCTCCTCTCCTCCCTGCTCCCCTCCTCTCCTCCATCTCCTCTCCTCCACCCTCTCCCCTCCTCTCCTCTCCTCCCTGCTCCTCTCCTCTCCTCCCCTCCTCTCCTCTCCTCCTCCACCCTCTCCCCTCCTCTCCTCCATCTCCTCTCCTCCCCTCCTCCACCCTCTCCCCCCCCTCCTCTCCTCTCCTCCTCCACCCTCTCCCCTCCTCTCCTCCATCTCCTCTCCTCCCCTCCTCCACCCTCTCCCCCCCTCCTCTCCTCTCCTCCCCTCCTCCACCCTCCTCTCCTCCATCTCCTCTCCTCCCCTCCTCTCCTTTCCCCTCCTCTCCTCTCCTCTCCTCTCCTCCACCCTCTCCCCTCTTCTCCTTTCCCCTTCTCCTCTCCTTCATCTCCTCTCCTCTCCTCTCCTCTCCTCTCCTCTCCTCTCCTCTCCTCTCCTCTCCTCTCCTCACTCCTCAATGCTGATGGAGGTTAAGATGATGATATAACATCAAACTGGCTTAGACAAGAAGCTGTGGAAGCATCCCAGAATAAGCCGGATTCTTTTTTCAGTCAGAGCTGCAGGTGAGAGCGAATCAAAACTGGCTGAATAAAAGATTAAAAATGAAAGTAAGAAAATAAACGGGCAGAAACTATTTTGACACAAACCAGGAGTTCACAAACAACAAACTGAGCAGCGGGATGCAACTTTAGCTTCTCCCTGAAAACTACCAAATCTAAAGACACACACACACACACACACACACACACACACACACACACACACACACACACACACACACACACACACACAGTGTTGGTCTCGTCTCAGCAGGTTCTCTGTCCTCAGATGTTTAATTCATGCAGCCGCCTGCGTGTGTGACGAAGAGGGACGGGAATGATGCAACCACGCAGCTGGGGATGGGGGGGGGGTCGGGGGGGGCACAAACAGAGCCGGCAGATGAGAAAAGTAATAGCGACGAATAAAGGAGAGATGACAGAGTAGGTGATGGCGGAGCATCGCCGGGAATAAAAATCAAGATTAGAAAAAAACCCCAACAAACCCCAAAACACTGTGAAACTGTCACACAGATAAAGTTGGAGCTGTCAGAGATGGACAGAAGTGGAGCACCAAGGCTGGAGGAGGAAGACGACAGGAAAGGCAAACTTTCAGGAAATGAGGTGAGCAGGTCTCATCCAGCAGGCGGTGTGGGCCGGCGCCCCAGGTTTGGACCGCAGGTCTCGGGGAAGGGGGGGGGGGCAGAGTTAGTGATTTTCTGTCATCCTTCCCTCTCCCTTCATCACTCACTCCCCCGTTATCCCTCCTTCTCCTCGGTCACCACCCATCCTCTCTGCTGCAGCATGCGAGAACCAGTGAGTGGGTGTGTGTGTGTGTGTGTGTGTGTGTGTGTTTGCAGGCTTCAATTCCACTTTATCTAAAGGTCACTGTCACTGAATGAGACCTCGGCCTGATTAGCCTCTTGCAATTAAGAGCACATTTCCTCCTGTCACAGCAGGAAAACTACATCTCTATTTCCATTTAAACTCTTTTCGTGATTTTGGAAGGAAAAAAACCTCCATCCCCAGCATGCCAGAGTACCAGGAGAGCACAGAAAAAGCCCCAGAGCCCCAGGGGATTCGAACCCAGAGCCATCTCGACACTTTGTGACATGAAGAATTGATTTATTTACATGAAGAGGTTGTTTGAAGAGGTTGCTGCCGGGCCGAGCTGGGGGCCGTTGCACAATGTCTGTGAAGAGGTGTCAAGTTTGGTGCACTTAACCACGAGGATCTGATATCTAACATCAGATCACAGCTCTATAAATCATGAATGGAAGAGTTGTGCAGCATGCAGACTGCTAATCCTCTGGTTGCTGGCTAACAGTCAAAACTGTGGGATCGCTGCTCGCAAAGAATAATAATCCTAAAATCAATCAACCAACAGTAACAGTACATAAGAACTTGATGGTAAAATTCCCTTTCGGGTTGAGATGGACCACCAGCTGTTAATTGGTGCTAGACTGGCACATATTTTACAGCAGGTCGTTAAAATGAGAACGTGAAGCATTTGCCACCGTGATGCATTTCAACTCTGCACATGCGTCACTGTGTTTTCAACACTGTCTCCGTGGTTACGCTGGACTTCCAGGGCAGATTCAGCCCCGCGCTGTGCGGCTGGAACCTTTTACTGACAACACAGCGAGCAGAAAACAAAAGCTCTTTTTCTGTCTCACTAATATCCTCTTATGACGGATCCAAGTGCTGCCTGCTTGTTTCTACACCTGTTCCTGTATCGCTCATCAAAAGCTTTACGCTTGTTTCATATTTGCTATTTTGTGCAACGTTCTGTCTTCCATCACACGTGGGATTATTTAAAAATGGCTTCTAAGACTTCTTTCATGTAACTAAAAGCAAAAAAAAAAACAAAAAAACAGCAGTTGGCCTTGTGTAAAAAAAATTCTGGTGAGATTCTAAATCTGTTGGTTTTTGTGCACATTCTTTCTGAGTTCCAGGAACAAGATTTCAGCCAGCCTGCTTAAATATTGCTGACCTGAGATGGCACGGCTGCATAAACACATTTTAAACAGTCCCAATATTTAGTAGTTCCAATCAGAAATGTTTGCTAGCTACAGCGATGCTAAAACCCCCACAGTATTGTTAATCTGTATCAAGAAAAAGTGGTACAAAAGCAGCTTAGACAGAGTAAAATAATACAGTATATAATCATGGATGGACAGCTTTGTACTAATTTCTCCTTGTATTTATAAAAACGTAACAGTTTTTCTTGTATCATCTCAATTCACCACCCTCTGAATCCTTTATACAAGAACTTTCCACTGGCATTTAGTACAAATGTGTGTATGTTTAACAGGATCTCAAGCACGTGTTGTGCAATAACGGTGCGTGTGTTTTGGTGTTGTGTAACCGCCCTGCGTGCATGAGTGTTTAGGAGTGTGTTCCAGTAAAGCGCTGTGAATGACTCCCAGACGATGGTGCGAGCCAGTTTGGGCAGGTCCCCGGACACCTTGGCAGGGCTGACGGGGTTTGAGCTGGTTTAACCAGAACCAGCAACACAAAGCAAAGATCCCGCCATGCACGGTCAATTCCCTCCGAGTTGGCAACTCTAATAAAGCCTCAGTGTTGGGCTGCATTTGTTAGGGAGCATTTCCCCAAACTGTTCTAATCTGTAACGGTGAAAAGGTCAGCAGTTAATCACTGAGGTGCAGGAAATCAATGTATAAAAATGATTTTTCACAACACAACACCGCCTCAAATCTACAACAAAATAGCCTTCAGGACTTTAGGAGGAAAGTAAATGGAACTCTGAAGCTGAAGTGCAGGGTTGAGTTCGTGTTTAAATAACCAGCCTGACGCTCTATATCGGGCCAGAATCCCAAATCTGATGAAATTCACTGCAAGTGGGTCACATGTAAGTGCTCCTCTTTGTTTTCTATTCACTTTAGCTGCACCACGTTCATCTGAACACACACACACACACGCTTCTGATCATATCTCTATGTGTATTTGATATCTCTATCAAATACACTCGTGTAAAAAAGAACCAAACTGTCGCCCTCGTTCTGCTTTCTAGCCCGAGCAGAGTGAAGGTGGTGGACGTCTGTCTTCACAGCTACGCTGGACAAGAGTCCCACTTTTGCTGTTATTAGGCAAATCATGATGATAAATATCCCACCTTGAGATGAGCAGCAGCATCATGGCTGTTTAGAACTTTGGGGAATTTGGTGATTAAATGCAAACAAATGGAGAAGAATTTTTGAGGGTGTTAAGCCTTTTCTTGCCAAAAGTACTCTGGTGTGTTTCAACCAGCAGCTCTAGGACAGGAAACAGCTTTGAGGAACGGTTTTCCCTTGATGTTCTGCAGGTGTGTATTACGAGAATGTGGATGATGAGCATCAGGATCCGCTGGATTCAGGCTGTGCAACAATCCCAAATGTTCTGGACGTTCCTCTGAACTAGGCTTTTTAAATGTTGCTTGGCAACTGCGCCCTAAAATAACGATTATTACTATAATGGTACTACAAAAAAAAAAAAAGGTAAATAATGGTACTACGTGGTAAACACTGCCAGCACGTTCACAAACACAGCAACCGTTACGTGGTGAATAAAGAAGTCGTTTTTATTCCCTACAGCTCGTAAGAGGAAGTGAAAGAGGAGACTAAAAGTGTGGTGATCTGAGGTCACAGGAGGCAGGATGAAACTCAACACAAACTTTGTTGCGGACCTTGATCGGCTGATTTTGTTGCATTCGCACGGATGGTGCAGAGCTCAGACCAAGCGGCTGCGTACTGGCAGTTTTCAGTCCTCTTCCTGCTCAGGCCTTGACAGACGCGGACACGGCTCCTCCGCTGGACCGTGAAATAGCCACTCGTGTTTTAGAGCGAACAGCTCCATTCCTACGTGACTGTCACAGAGACACACACACACACACACACACACACCTTCAGGATTTTGTAATCCCGACTGTAAGCCCTGAACTGATCAATACGGTTCAATCTGCTTGCAGGATTTGGCTGTATTAGCCTACAGACTCTATCCAAACAAGGCACGGCTGCTCACACCGGGACGCTTGTACAAATAAAATCCCATTATGGCAGAGTAGCTCTCATGGGCCGACGTTGACCTCTTTCGATGCTCCGTTGCTTGACACAACCCACCCAGGAGAGGAAGGATGTTGTTACCACGACAACAGCTCAGGCTAGGCCCTCGGTCATGTCATTCTCTCGTCGTAATCTTGTGATAAATAATGACAGTGGACATCAGAAGCTGAATAAAGAGGTCATTATTTGCAGCTACATCGTGAGAATACACTTAGACACATACTGTATATACAGAGAAGACGACGGCGGTCCCAAAACAGCTGCTCTGCGTGATGCGGACACATGTGCTTTTAAGTGCAATCAAGGTAGCTACAATATCAACAGTGAATGGCCATTATTCACACCGACGGGGGGAGGGGAGGGGGGCTCCAGAGGCTGAGGGTGACAGGTTTTGTTTGGACACTGCACACCTCCATATCTATTTTCAATATATTGCTTCTAAAAATAGTAGTAAGCACTGACATGGAAAGCAGACAGAGCAATAAAGAGTGAGCAATATGAAGGGAAGGAAATGAAAAGGCTCTCATTTTGTTATCTGCAAGTCTTTTCTCCTTCTCTCATTACTGCTGCAGAAGTCAGCGTCTGGTAAATCCCTGCGCCGGCTCAGCCGCTCCTGCCTGCTTTGTTCCAGTTTACCTACCGGCTGGGACAAAGAGGACGAGTGTCCTCCCTCCCACCTCCCATTTTAGGCTAAACGGGGGTAAAGCAAAGACAGCGTTTGATCCCAGGCGAGCTGTTGCCGAACTGCTGATCCAACAGGAGCGATGGCCATGCAGAGAGCGGGACAGACACTTGGTGATAGTTGCCGTGGTGGGGAAATTTACGAGAATTCGGAGATAAATCCTTGTGGTCCTGAAATTCTCAGGCTTCTGTGGTCTGCCAGCAAAGTGCTCATGGGAGAAAACACATCAAAGCGAAGGAGCTAATAGGCCACATTCTGACCATGAGATTACATGTGGATGATTGCAGGTCTGATTCCTTCTAGCCAATACCAATGATGGCAAATTCTTTGTGCTTGGATGAGCCAGAAAAGCCCCAGGATGCCTCTACCCAGAACTAGTTTGCTAAGGACTCTCGCGTGGCCAAAACCGAAAGTATGAAAAGTGGTGCAGACTGGGGCAAGCACCAAAACCAGGCCTGGACTAGAGTTTTGGACAGGATCACACTGGCAGCATCAGAACTGGAGAAATAACAGTTTTATGCAATTTGCTGAGAGGAAGACATAGAAAAGGTATGATGCTACCTGGAAATGATAAATAGGGAGACATAAATCATTATGTTGCGACAACAAGGTCCAAAATGCTGTCTGAAAAATAGGACCATTGTGAAAAGAAAGAATTTAACATTCTGGACGAAGTCGATAACTTTTAAACAACCGATGGTTATATACGATGACACCAGATGGACGTCCCTCTACCAACCAATCACTCTTTTTAGGGAGATTCAGGTCACGTCCAGTTAAATCCAACATTTGTAGATAACAAGCTGACATTTCTCGTATTTCACCAGACACGCATGTTGGGCCAGGAGCAGGAAGTTCATTTACTGTGCTCCAGTTTGGCAAATGACTCCTCTACATTGATCAAAGCCCCTTTCGGCCCAACACGCCGCGACCAAAAAGCCCCCGTGAGCAGAATGGAAAGGATTTGTGTCACTGACAGAAAAGTTTGTGCAAAAGTAAGAAGCCTTAACTGTCCCTGAACACCTCCCTGCATGAACATGTGAAGAGTAGACATTTAAATAGGTATCATAAACACGATCTTCCATATGTATCCCAGCTGCATCCATCTCTCCCCCAGCAGCAGTTCTGTCCCGGTCTGTGAGCTTCTCCCTCCTGGTTCTCACATTCAAGTCCATCACCAACCGCCCCCCCCCCCCTCCGTATCCCTCTGATGTGCTCCACGTCCACATCCATGTCCTCTTCCTCCAGCCATCCCATCTGCTCGTGTCCAACGAGCCTTCAGACATTTGGCCTCTCACCTCTGGAACTGGCTCCCACAGGACATTTGACACTGATCAAAACTCAAAAATATTTTTGCATGAACTGACTGATAGATGGATTCAGCTGAGGGTGCGGCCTGTGTGAAAATGGGCGTGGCCCACCTGGGTTCTGGCGACGCCCCCAATGATAACTAAGAAACCCAACTGGGTCAAACATATACAGTGAGACAGGGAACAGGACCTGTCCACACTCAGGACTCAGGTGTTACAACGCCCATTGCAATACCCACGCACATTGGTGATGGAGGGGTGGGGGGTGGGGGGGGTGAATGGTGGGGCTTTGGCTGCAAACGTGAAGCCGGTAATGGAAACAGTGGGTTTCATTCCAGGAAGTTGGGAGGGGTTGTTTGGACAAGGACACAACAGATCTGAACTTGTGAGATTCTACTGGAAGAAGTCTGTTTTTATTATTATCATTATTATTTCCTTCATTTGTCTTTGCAGAAGATGAGGACAGAGACAGAAGCAGCGATATTCCATGAAGAAGTCACATGTTGGGTGAATGCTGATGAGGTGGGGGTCATCTTTGAGGACGGGAAACCCTGCCCTGCCGGGTTAGGGTGAAGACGGGCTGCACTCCAGAGAGGCTGCAGAGACAAAGATAATAAAAATAGATTTACAGTCATCACATATGGAATGAACGTCGAGGTCAAACGAGAGAAGGAGATATTTTATCAGTCCCAGCAGCCCCCCCACAGAGTCACGTCTCTTCTTAGTTTGGGTCCTAGCTGTGCAGGATAAAGCTAAGTTGCTGGCATTTATCCTGGAGCTTTTAATAACGTCTGTAAGTTCATGTTGGCATGGACACACCTACAACCTCAGGCAAAAGAAGAAACAATGACAGCCATCAGAGGAAGAGCAGGAACGAGGGAGGAACTGAATCCAGAGTGACGCAGATGAAAGAGGAAATTAAGAAGTTGAGATCAAACAAAATGAAAGAGTGAAAGAAAGAGAGATAACGAGCCAGAGCACAGTGAGCCGCAAAAAATGGATCAGAGGGACGGAATTTAAAAAAAAAGGAGAGAGGAGAGAGATAAGAGAGGCAGCATAAAAGAGAGGGAAGGAGATGGAGGGAGGAGAATGAAGAAAGAGAAGAGACAATTATAAAATGGCACGAGAAAATCAGTTCAACGTCTTCAGCTTGGAGGCGTCGCACAAGGAGGTGGGTAGAGGTTTGTCAATGTGTACACACACACACACACACACACACACACAAACGTACTTCAGATGCAGGGTAAGGGCAGCGAGGATGACACAGGCAGATAAGGGAGACGGGCGACATTTCGAGCTCAGGCAGATCACATAAAGACAAATATAGATGGAAGTTCTCCACTCACCCCACAACAGGTGGTGTGTGCAAACGTGAGGGTGAGGGTGTGTGTGCGTGTTCGCATCTGAAAGTATAGACAGATTCACTAACAGGTAAATTTAAGAAGTTGAAAAAGTAAGAAGGTAAAATGAGAGAACATTCTTTTCCTTGACCTTTTTGTAGTTCCCTGGACTTATTAAATAATCAGAAATGTGTCCTTGTCTCATCTTTAGTCCCCAAAACTCATCTTAACTCTGCTCCCAGATTAATTATCACTGTCTCCTCCTAAAGCATCATAGATACAGCTGCTGGGTGTTAGAATTTTCAGTTATGGCTATACAACCATGAAATGTGGTTCCCCAATAAACAAAGGATTTGAAGAAAATATCACCAAGCCCCTACCACCAAACCCTACCCCCCCCCACCACCCCCGTGCACACAAAGATGCGTGCACTCACTGTAAGTGTATTAGTTCCGAGGCTTATCGCTGCAGAGGGACCACACAGCACAAAAGGCTGATTTCACTCCAGTCGTGGGAGGGCCCTGACAGGCTGTCAGCATGTTCCAAAGATTCAACAAATCCCCCACCCTCCTCTGTTGTCTGACGGTGGTTACAAAACCACACACACACGCACACAGATGCACACACACACTCAGATGTCTATATGTAAGTATGAACACATATGCAGACGCCCACACTCACACCAGAACTTGACTGTTGACAACTTAATTTCAAGGGTAGTTTACAGAAAGAAACAGCTTCATTTCAAATACCTTCACACACACACACACACACACACTATGTAGAAATGATGAAAGATCGCTTCAGAACCGTGCAGGATGGCGGTACTGCACCTTTATGCAAACATATTTGTCAACTGCGTGAGTAGCTCTTTAATTCTTCAGCCAACAGTGTTTCTGCATCCGGGCAGAGGAAAGGACAGATTAGTCAGAACAGGCTTTTCTTTTGCATAATTACTATAATCATTCAACTAGAATTAAACAGACGGGCACATGAATGCCTGTCTGACACCAGTGTGGAATGTGCGGCAATAGAAATTGTAATCACGAGAAGTTTATGTGTGCGTAACTTTGTGCGTGTGCAGGTATGGTGGTGTGTGTGTGAGAGGCAACCAGTGAGATTTTCTCCACTCAAAAATCTGACCAGTTACTAGTTTTATGTTGATCAAATATTAAACTAGGCCGGCAAGTGGGAAGCAAATATTCTGTGAAATTCAGCGAGTCGCACCGATTTTTATTGTTTGAAGGGTTTGTAAGCACAATTAAAAAAGCAGCGTTTGATAACAGAGAGTCTTATATAGTTTATTTTGAGTTTATTGACCTAAAAATAGCCTTTGACACCATCAAACACAATTTGTTATTGGATAAATTAGACAGGTGTGACAGGTATCAGGTGGGTCTCATTGAATTAGGTAAGTCGTTTAATTCATCTTGATTTTAAATCACATGTGGAGTACCCCAAGGATCCATTCTCGGTCCAAAATTGTTTATCGTGCATTTCAAACGTCTGAGATTACCTCCAAAGTGAGAAATAATATGCTGCTTCTTGGACTGGAGACGCCTCCTTCCCTTCTTTGATCTTGCTCATTCTCTTTCTTATCCTTTTATTAGATTTTTTTCCTTTTGGTTATTTGAAATAAGGATTCATCCCTTCGTTTCCAGCATGCTTCCTCTGAGATCGGGCGTGCCAGAGGTCACCAAAGACGGATGTGTCTGCGTTTAGAGAACCAGTGTTCGTCCCTAATTCCGATGTGAAAGAAAAGATGCGAGCCATTCCTCCTGCAGCCCTGTCTCTGGTGTCAAGTGTGTGGATGATGAATGCGATTTGCCATCTTTAATAGATGAGCAGCCTCTCAGAGACAGGTAGTAAAATGTCTGGATCATCAGATTCTCTCAGTCTCATGCATCACACCTGCTCACCTGTCCTGCTCCTTTCATCTCAGCGTGCCAGAAACTTCTCTCTGCTCTGCACGTCTCAGGGAAAATGTGCAAACTGTTGTTTCCTGTCACTTCTGTCCTTTAAACTTTGAAGAGGCTGGACCGCAGAGGTTTCACCACATCCTAAATGCTGATGAAGCTAAGACCAATCCAACCATCCATTTTCTATGAAGCTCCACTTATTCCTGACCAGGGCCACAGCGGGTTGTGGGGTCTCTTGTGGTTGTAACCAGCCAGGTAGGAACACATCCTGGACAGCAGGACAACGCACCATGGGAGGCTTTAGTGGGGCTAGAGCCCAGGACCGTGATGCTACGACGCGAGCGTGCTAACCACAGGACTTTTGGCAGTCATCAATTTATATAATGTGCCTTCAATCTGGCAGAAGGTTCCAGGGTCGCTTCTGGAAACTACTGAATACAAGATCACGATAAAATGAATTTCAGGTACAATAATCTGTGGACAAACTCAGTTTTCCCTCTATCTTAAAGATGACTTTTAATGACTTTACAGTCGAGGATCTTTGTCTGTTGTAATGCAGATTAGAACAAAGGTGCGTATTGTTGCAAAGCCCTCCTAATCCCGATCATTCATCAGGCTCTGTGGAAGCACCATAATCCCTCGTGTCTGCGAGGGATGAAACTGTTCATTCAACCACTCAGAAAGCACAATTCTCTTCAGCCTCAATGTCACAAATCAGCAGCAAGAAAAAAATGTCCTGGAGAGGTGAAAGTGACTTCAGTGACCTTTTACAATAACGTATAAGGGTCATTACATATCAGACATGTGGAGGGAACACTAAAAAACAGGAATAAAGATGTCATAAAACTTGATAATTGTGTTGTAGAGGAATAAAAGCCTATATGGCATGTTTTCAGGTGGCGAAAGGAAATTCTTCCGAAACTAAATTGTAATTCTATCCTGAAAGAGCAGAATTGTCCTCATGAGACTTTAGAAACTCTTTCTCTGAAGGTGGAATAAAAACACAATCTCTTCAGTCTTGTTGACACGGTTCCTTTCTTTAAAAAAAACAAAAAAAACAAATAAACACCAGAATGATGAATTATTAATAGTGATTTGTCATATTTGCCCCTACAAAGTGAAAAACCCAGACATTCGCATCCGTCTTGCAGCTCATCCTGTTGATTTAGGCGTTCGCACGGCCATTGCTGCACATATTTGGGCACTGGCACCTGGCGGGCGTCTCAGGTTGGATTCTGAACGGTCCTGGGTTGAGATTTACGGGGTCTCGTCTTTGTGAGTGTTCAAAATAGGCCATCTATTTCTGCACCTCCAAGCAAAACCGCCTGCTCAACAACATAAACAACTGAGGGGAGGTTTCTCCTTCGCTCCATCTATCTCTTCAAGCTCCCGATCAGCAAATTCCACTGAGGTGAAGGAAATGAGTCTATTTTATACTGCAGACGGAGGAGTCGTGGCTCCAAACACAGCCTTGGTTCTGACTTCTAAGTTTGTATATATTTTCAGGGTCACACACACACAAACACAACATTGTACTTCTAGCTTTGTGAGGACTTTCACTGACATAATGCATTCCCTAGCCCCAGCTTCTAACCCCATAACCCTAACCCCTTCTCTAAGCCCAACCCTAAACACACATCTTAACCCTCAAACAGTCCTTTAAGTTGTGAGGACCAGCCAAAATGTCCCCACTTTGCTAGTAGAATGAGTATTATGGTACTCCGTACAGAGAACACACACAGGGTCAGTTCTTTATTCCTTTACATCTTGTGTGACTGATGATGACTGAGGGTGTTTAGCAGCAAAGCTAGGAGATGAATTTGCACTGATGGAGTTATTTGTCTCCGTGGCTGAAGGCTTAGACACCAGCGGTAGTTAGTTAGTGGTTTGATTGAGGTGAAACACTAGAAACCACAACAATGATTAGGATGCATCTGCGCTCTGAATAAAGTGCTGCTCAACAGCACCGTTGCACAAACATCTGCGCACACAAACTGTCCAACTCAGCACCAGAGGAACCAACCAGGAACCAACCAGGGACCAACCAGGGACCAACCACGGACCAACCAGGGACCAACCAGGATCCAATCAGGAACCAACCACGGACCAACCATGGAGCTGCACGTTTGACCCCGAATTCCAGTATTTGGTCTCTCACACTATATTTGTGTTTCCAATTAGAGGAGCTTCAATTTGTATTTTATTTTGCATTTTCCTCCATTAATTGTAATTTGAAGATGAGGAAGTCGTTTCGCTGAGAGGAATCATCCCTGGCGCGATAACAGTAGAATTTGCTCCAGAGAAAAAGTTCAGCACTCTGTAATTTGCAGTAGTAGTAGTAGTAGTAGTAGTGTTAGTAGTAGTAGTGGTGTTAGTAGTAGTAGTAGTGTTAGTAGTAGTAGTAGTAGTGTTAGTAGTAGTAGTAGTGGTAGTTTCTCATATAGCGATTGTGATCATTCAAGTACTGAAAACACATAAAATGTAAAATCTCCTCAACTTTATTGATCACTCAACACTGGTGAACACTGGTGAACACTGGTGAACACTGGTGAACACTGGTGAACACTGGTGAACACTGGTGAAATCTCCTGTGCTCAGAAACTGCTGTTAGTGAAGACGCGAGGAAGAAGGCTTCTCGACAGGATTTTATTATCGTCAGCGCGTCAGGACGGAATCTCGGGACGGATCATGTCGACATCTTGGACTGAGCCTTTATTCCGTTAGTTGATGCCTGATGACCTGCAGGGACTCTCCTGGCCTTGTCCTGACACCTGAGCTCCTGCTCTAGTCCAACCTGGTGTGGACGGTTGGTTGGAGCTAACTCCTCCCGTCCAGGTTTGACACCTGTCCACATCAAAGACTGCTGCACCAAACACAGATCTGTCCTCTCAGAACCTGTGGTCTCATTCCATCTGCTTCCCACTCTCATTCCTCAATAGCTGGATATGCTGCCTCTCTGTTCCCTGACTCACTAGGATCTTTTCAGGCGCTGATTATGTAACCTGACAACAGTTTTTAAAAGCAATTTAGCCTTTAATATTACACAGTAGCTTAGAAAGTGCGAGATGCCAGATGAACTTAATAGTATCCTCCAAACTTTTGCAATTGCACGTTCCACCAAGCAGGAATGTTCAAATACTTGTTATTATAATAGAAGTTGGAGGAAACCGCAAAGAGGGTTCAGTTCACACAAAACACTCAGAATGGAGGCCGCTACTGTATGAAAGATGGGAGAAAGCAGAAAATTCAGAGTGTGTGTGTGTGTGTATGTGTGTGTGTGGGGGGGGGTGGCGGGTGAGGAGGGGGAGGTATTCCCACATGTGGCTGCTGTGGCTTGGAACTCTGCAAGGCTCAAGATGATGCATTCACACTTCAGCTTCAAAATAGCTGCAGCGTTCATTTATTTAGTTGGAGGATTTCATCCGGTCTCTCGTTCCCAGGACCACTGTGGCTGCCCCATCACTGGGAACATGGTCACATGGTCCAACTCTATCACAATAACCTTCACACATGAATCCAACTACGGGCATTCCTCAAACACAGATGCTGCCCTATACTGGAGGGTTGATGATATCAAATCCCCTCTTTATTGCAACCATACTATACATTGAAGTGACCATACATTGCCTCTCCATCACTGTGGACATCTGAAGCCAGTCTGACTCTGACCATCAGCCCTTTAACCCTATTGTTTAAATTTGGTTAAGTTTGAAGATCAGGAGACTTTAATGAAGGTGTTCCACAGAAATCTCATTGTCAGGATGGGATGGATGAACATCCTTTAGGCTGGAGAACATGCACATTTACCCACGCAGAGACAGATCGAGTAAACAGGTTCCTCACTGACTTGATTAATGCTACACAACCTTGTGATACCGAGAGCCCGAAGACCTATGGCCCCACTATAAACAGCGAGATTTTCAGCATTTTAGCGTGTGTTTGACACACGTCGGTGCGTGTTCTGAACTGTCCACGCTGCTCTTTAAATCACAGGTGGATGGAGAACCTACGCTGTTTCATCTTCCTCATTGTTATTGGGGCTACTGAACCCGTCTCTCCGACTGCGCTGACATGAATATAGCACTATCAGGCGGCTGAAGAGTTTCAAGCATAAATGTCTTACAAAGAATGTGAAATGATTAAAGGTTACAGAAAAACACATATGGCGAGCATATGGTGTTCATAGTTGTGCCTCAATTATGAGAATAAGATAATTAACAAAGTCATTGATTGAATCACAATGCTTTAATTGGCTTATTATAGAATGCCTCATAACAAGCTCATAATTACAGGACATATTGTGCACAGTCTAAGAGGAGGAGCTCATTCTTAAGCTGTAAATATCTGCACCGATCCTTCATTTTAAGTGTCCCTCAGAGCACCAGAGTTTCCTCAACCTGCCCTGTTACCACATTAGGATGTGTTGTTGGGGTGACTTCAGTGAATGATAAATGTTCGTTACAGGACAGGCACTATTGAAGCACTATAAGCTAAAAACTGGCTTGCGGAGCGCACGTTAAAGCGTACTTGAATGAAACGAGGCCCCTGACAGATTGTCTGATGAAGACTACAGAGTAGGCGTCTTCACAGTTAACAGCACTTCAGTGGAAGATGTAAGAGATGTAAGAGAGCTCAAGGAGCCCAGATAATAGGGTTGAGCTGCGCTCTGGAGGTGAGTGTTTCCAAGGCTGAGGTTAAGGAGGATTATCAGTCTTCACGGCACCGTGGATCTCATTTTTCTGAAGAAATGTGATGACTCGGCAGTGGGGAAGACAGAGGTATTGTAGATGCCAGCGTGAGGGATGGAAACGTATTTACTCTTCTCTCCTTGTGAATAACCTCACATGACACAATGGTTCATGCACACTGACAAGTCTCATTTCCCTTTGCAAGAGCGGTAATGGATTCTTATTTCTCTCCTCCTTCCCTCGCCAACTGTGAGCAGCTCTGCGATGAGAGGGCGGCGCTGCGTGTCACCTTCTGTCCCGACCCTGAGATCGTCAAACACACACACCGCTTGTCAGGTTAAAGACCGCCCAGGGACACCGCGCCGATTCAGCTCTGTATGATGCATCGAATGCTTATGACGACACCACAGAAGTATCTGTACGTGGAACGAGTGGACATTTTTCTGCTGTGTTCAGAAACACAAATGTGATTAAATCATGAGTTCATGTGACTTCTGTTGGATATTAGCTCTTTCCCTGGGCTGTCCTTCATCCCTGGTGGGGCCTCCTGAGAGCTTGAGGGTCCTACAGCATTTAGATGTTCCCTGTGATGTTCCTCTTCTTCCTCAGTCCTGTGATGACTACAAGGGCTGTTGTCTTCACTGGGATTTCTCCTGCTCCTTCTTCCCGATGTTGCTGTCGTTGGGACCTGACAGGTGTGTGGCTACAGCCCTTCTCTCCTCTTTGTCCACCAGCATGATGTCCAGCAGGTTCACCTGTATGTCAGTCTGCATCAGGGGTGTCCCACAGGATCTCAGCATGGTCATCCTCCCCCACCTTTGGAGGTGTGTCCCACTTTGACGTCAGAGTGTCCAGTACAATAAGACGGGTGCAGCAGTTTCTGTAACTATATCAGCCACCTGACCACTTTACCTGCAAGCATCTGACACCTGTGTGCTAGATTGTCTCAGAGTGCACCCTGGATCATGCCTGGTGTGGTAGATCTTGGTCCTACAGAAAGTGGCCTGCAGGGACCTGGCTTTCAACAGAGGGGGTGATGTATTGATTTTGGAAGGTCTATTCGGGGAAATACCTGCATTATGGGTTTGAACATACGTTCTGTCAGTCACAAACCTTTCCCACTTGTTATTTACTTAAAAAAATAGAACTTCAATATGATACAAAAAAGTTTAAGCCAAACTAGCAATTAGCCTGGTAACGTTGTAACTTATGGACATGTCCTGAAGTAAGTATATCATTGCTGAAAATTCACTTCCAGCAAACGTATCGTGAATGTTACCCATCTTTACTTCAAGTGTCTGCAGATGTTTAAATCACCGTGTCACCTTCATAGGGCAATACAATGACTTACAAATGATCATAAGCAAGCTGCTGAGGGAGGAAAAAGCAAAGACATGTTCTTTGTGTTTTTCTCAATTTCCATTTAATCTGACGCATGCATTTGTTGTGTCCCTGAAGGCACCATTTCCACTGATGGCATCATTACTCTCTTTCACGCTGCAGTGACAACACACAGAATAAGCTCTCAGCAGTTGGATGCAGTCACCAAAGTGCAGCACTGAAATAATATATACACTCTGCTCAATTCCACCAATATACCAAATGTATTAAAGAAGTAAAGCTCTAGCTGTTCTCTTCGGAGCGACGCTGCCTATTGCTACTTCAGATGATTTACTCGAGGAGAGCGTAAGCTTTCCTCGTTCTCGTTCAGAGACAAAACCAATCACCATGAAAGGAAAATTACGTTTTCTTCTCCGAAAACTTTGGGAAACACTTTAATTCTCCTTTAGTGGGCCTGGGAATTCAAGTCTAAACGGATTTCCTTGTCTGGTAATTAAATAAAAAGTCAACTCAACCAACAAACAACTGGTTCCAAAACGCTGGAATACAGTCATTTGTTCGAGTGTTGCCAATGTGATCTGGAGCATGGACACGTGCATGATGTAAATATGTGGGCGCTGTAGGCCAGAGGTGTCTTTGAATAGTTCTTTAATTTGTTTGAAATGAGAAAATATAATAAATTGTCTTTGTTTACAGATGCTGGTGGCCAGAGCGACGGCACTGGTGAGTAGGTAGCTTAGAGTTAGTATTCCAAGATTCAGTTATGCTGTATATGTGTGCACATATTAGCATTTGTTCAAATTCACCTTAAAGTGAGGATTTACTCATTATGTCTTACAAGTATCTGCAACATTAAAAAACATCTCAGAATGGTCTTACTTATAGTTTTAGCCTGAATATGTGCGACTGTCACGCTAACTGTAGTTCACACTGTCCAACCGCTGCACACCAGGTCTGTTGTTATGCTCCTGAGAACAAGCACATCAAATGGCATTAATGGGCAGGAGAACAGGGCAAAGAGGGGGTTTGTAAGCTTGAAAAAAGGCTAGATGATTTTTAGAAAATCAACTTAGATATTCTTCAAATTTATCAACATAGAAGACAAAAGAAAATATGAAAAAAAACACAACTGAAGTCATTGTAATTCAACTGGAAGCAGTGGAACTACCACATGTCCAGTGTGGTCCTGCTCATATGTTCAGTATGTATTTTGCTACCCAGCTCTTAATTGAACCCATTTATACTTTAGTGCACTTGAGCTTCAAGTGCACTCTTTCATTTGTGTTCTCCACGTTACGGATGCTTCACTCACTGTGCTTTTATGGTCATTGGATTGCTGTTATCTGGTCCTTAACAGCCACTAGCACAAACAGCCAATTGTTATTGTAGATTAGTCTAAATTGTAAATTAGCCGTGCCGTATGTTTGTGCAGCGGCTTGGAGCAGAATAATTTTGGTGACATTCAAAGTGGGCCGGAGAGGAGTTTAAATTAGGGGCCAGTGTGATGGGGCCCGGCCACATGCTGCTGCTGAACAGAGGGCACTTTCATCAGAAATTTCAGGCTCATAATAGAATATTTCTCTTTAAAGCTAACTAACAAAAAGAGGAAGAGTCAAAAGTTGACTAAATTGAAGGAATATTAGCCACCATTAGCATGTGCACCAGCACCCAGAATCTGAATAGCTGCATGCATTAAAATGCTCTTACTGACATGTTACCCATGATTGCATTTTGTTTCTCACTGACTTTAATGCTTCCTAATAACGATTGAGGTGCATCAGTATCTGGATGCAATATGTAATCTGAAAAGCAATCAGTTAACCCTAACCCAAACAAACATGATGTAACATTTGAAGCATTGAGGGATAACAAATCATTTGCCCTGGATAAACTCTGACAGGAATTCATGTCTTTGGGTTATTTTGTACATTTTTGTGTCCCCAGTCACATCATGTTATGTGCGCACTGTTAGCGTTCAGTTTGTGTGGGAGAGGAGTAAAGACCAACTAATGATAACAGCAGCAGGGTTGAGCAAAAGTGAGTATCTGCAGGCGGTAAAGAGGAATTAATTTCCTTCACTCAACAGACAGGATGGTTGAGGCTGCAGAGCCACAAGCCACGTCATCTATTGTGGGTGGAGAACTTTGTGGGTGCTCCGTCTTCTAGAGTTTCCCCATGAGATGGTTCAATGTCAGCAAAGACCGTGAAGAATAAATATGTTTGCCCTTCAAGCGGTAGTCATTTATATTCCAATGAAAAAGGACTGCATATCATTTGGAAAGTAGTAAAAAAAAAATCATTATCACACCTCAGCTTTCTTAAAAGCTCATTAAAGTTCTTCTACATGTGAACAATACAAATATAATTAAAGTGTGTTCTAAAATGCACAAAAATCCCTCTCAGTTTAGTTAACAGAAGGCGACAGCGCCCCCCTGGTGTACATTGGGACTGCAACAAATGTCTGTGCCATTTTCACAACTATTTCTGGTGCACAAACTAACAACACAAATTTGCTCTCTGCTGACATAAACATGTACATGTTTTTCATATACTAATAGATAAAAAGCTATTTTCATAAATAACCTTCAGTTACGTATTTGTGTGCTTCAGCGAGTGCCAGCGCTGTCGGGTAAATGTATATTTACCAGTTGGGGGTCTACATACATGAGAAGACTCCTAGATTCCCAGCAGGGAGCCTCTACCTGCCGCTGCTACGGCGAGCCTCCTGACCCTCTGCACGGCTGAACATGCTTTGTATCAAACCAGCTGAGTGTAAATGGATACAATGCTAATGTCAAAATAGGTGTAGGGCCCAATGGATACTGACAGGAAAACTGCAGGCAACGAGGGGCCATATGATGAATATTAATCAAAATTTGTGCTATGTGGAAAGAACCACTCTGGAGAACATAGCTAAGTACCACCTGGGGGGAAACCAGTGTATACATTCATTAGCCATCAATACAACCGCTACAGAATGGGTGCCAGTCCCCGTATACCCGGCAGTCAGGAGCAGTTAGAACGCACATTAAACATTAGAGCAAGTGTGACGACAGAGCTGTGTCGGCCGTTGCTACCGGCTGGCAGATGGCAGTTCTGCATCTTTGATGAGGGACAAAACAGAAAACTTGGGGGATTAGTGTGTGTCTGTCATGTTTATACAAATATCCCAGTATAACCAGTCCATTTTGCCCCCATTTACCTTTTGGACAATTTCACTTTTGGCTAAACAGTCAAATCTATTGAGGAACATTAACGATAATCGTAAGGCAACGATTTGTACCGAGTCCATCTTTATTTTCTTCCAACTGATGGAAACTCATCGGAACATGTTGTTTCCTTTTCTTCTACCCAGGTATGAAAGTAAATGACGCTGCTAACAGAAGGGCACTGACCCTGGAAGATGGCCTTGAAAATTAAAGCGAGCCTTGAAAACAAACCAAGAGCTGACAAAGGACACACTGGGATTGATTTTTATTCTCTTTTATCAACAAGAATGGACAACACTCTTGTAAAATTAGAAAAAAACAAAACAAAACCAAAACAAAGTTGTTGTTTTTGGAAAATATTCCAAACTTCTATTGTGAGCTCGGAGCAAATTTGTTCTTGGAACAGATGTGCAGACACACGTCAAATAAAATAAACCTCGGCCAAAACTAAAGAGAAGAAATACGGTGATTTATTAGAATTCCATGACTGCTTTCATCATGCTTCAGTTTCTATGTGTAAAACTGCAAATAAAAATGTGATCAGTATATTTCTAAATATACCACCGGTGGTGAAGTCAGTAAAAATGCATCCTGTTTCCTTTTATCACGTGTTATTGTGTCATTTCTCCAGGCAAACATTGATTTTCTGCAAGCTAATACGAATATAAAAGGGAATCCGACGGTGGACGTTCCCTCTGCAGGACACCTGTGTATGAGGACTGAGGATGGACGGTTCCACTGGTGGAAGGGAGGGGGGGGGACCGACCTCCGCTCCTAAAACCGTCGCTCAGATTTGAAACCAAGACCTCCTGGATGCAAAAGTGAGGAGAAGCAACATTTGGACAAATGATGACTAATCATGCAGGCCCGCAAATAAATGTGTCACCTGTTTTCACCGCCTACTTGACGCTGACTAATCGCACAGTGAGAGACATCTGCCATGGTACATGCCGCCGTTGCCACGGAAATGTATCCCAGCCAGGAGAAATCAAAGTAGGAGTACCAGAGGAAGTACTGAAGGATCAGGTCTGACCTCTCTGTGATTACAGGGAGGGGCAGAACGACTGATAATACATTGATAAGACCATTCGTCCATCATCCATCCCTCCATCATCATCCATCCATTCATCCATCCATCATCATCCATCCATCCCTCCATCATCATCCATCCTTCTTTCCCCCCCTCCATCCAACCATTAATCCCTCCATCCATCCTCCCATCATCCATCCATTCACCCATCATTCTCTTCCTCCCTACATCCATCCATGAACCCCTCCATGCATCCACCCATTAATCCATCCATTAATCCTTTCATCCAGCCATCCACTCATCTCTCCTCCCTCCCTCCCTCCACCCAGCCATCCATCCCTCCATCATCATCCATCCTTCTTTCCCCCCCTCCATCCAACCATTAATCCCTCCATCCATCCTCCCATCATCCATCCATTCACCCATCATTCTCTTCCTCCCTACATCCATCCATGAACCCCTCCATGCATCCACCCATTAATCCATCCATTAATCCTTTCATCCAGCCATCCACTCATCTCTCCTCCCTCCCTCCCTCCCTCCACCCATCCATCCATCTCTCCTCCCTCCACCCATCCATCCATCCATCTCTCCTCCCTCCCTCCCTCTACCATCCATCCATCCACCAATCATCTATCCACCCATCTCTCCCTCATCCCTCCACCCAGCCATCCATCCCTTCCTCCATCTATCTCTCCCTCCCTCCACCCACCCATCCACCCACGAATCATCTACCCACCCATCTCTCCCTCATCCCTCCATCCAGCCGTCCATCCCTTCCTCCATCTCTCCCTCCCCCCACCCTCCTACCCATCCATCCCTCTTTCTTACATCAAATTACATGACAAAGGTAGAAGGAAGCTCTTGTGTAATTTATAAAAATTTAAGGTCTTACAATCCAGAGTTCTGTTTTATCTATTAAATGTATTCAAATAAACACTATTAATCTGTCTCTCCGAAACAACTCCAAACTGCTCTTGCTGGGAATGTTGTTACCTTCAGGTAGGAGCCCTTCCAGGAATACACAACATCTGCTCCAGGCCCAATAACCAATCAGCTGTTTGCCAAATAAAAGGTAGAGGAGGAGGAGGAGGAGGAAGAGGAGGAGGCTTTGGCAGGGAAAAACATCAACACAAAAAAAGTACAGACAGATGGAGCAACACAGGCAAGACGGACCAGAAGACAAGAAGAAGAACTTATGGATCAAAGGAGGTATTAAAGGGGTGAGAAAAGTAGGAGGCCTACAAACGATCAGGAGCGAGTGAGTTCCATACAGCATCTGAAAATGAGTGCAGCTAATGTTGGAGCCAGATGGAGAGAGTCCAACTAATGAACTGATCAACGATAAAGAGCCTCAAAGAAAAATGTGGCTCGCCTGTCGTGCTGCACTGAAACTCCACTCAAGGCCTGTGAGGTTTGTAACCTCACAGACAATAAACACCAGAATTTAGTGTTTGTTCCAGTACAGCAGCTAAATGTTGGGCTAATATAGATCCAGTTAACAACGCTGGACAAACTGGCTGCCTGTCGGGGTTTTATTGTCCTTCCTTACTGTTCTCATCCACTCCGGAGGAGCAGAAGAAGCTGCTAAAGCAACACTGATATCACCTCCTGAAAATCAAAGATTACGTAATCAGAGCATTAAAATGGCAGCAAATAATGTAAAAAAAAAAACATTAATAATCTAAACATTTATAACTATATCATGAACAGAAACAGGGTGGCTTTAAGAAGCCTCCAAAAATAGGATGAGGGTAAGCATGAAGTGGAATGAACAGATGTGGAGGTTGGGGAATTCTGATTTCATTTCCCCGGCACAAACACGCAGCCTGGATGTTCTCGGGTTGTTTCATGCAGAGCTGCTGTAAACAACAAGAGTTCATATTGGAGATTACCGGGAACGGCAAAGTTACAACACTTTCCATCTGTGTTTTACAGGCATTTGAAAGTGTGTGTGTGTGTGTGTGTGTGAGTGTGTGTGTGTACAATCCAGCAAATGAGGTAACAGCATTTGCTTGAAAGCGTCACTGAATGCGTCATGGAAATAACGGTGAGGCTCTGTGAAAACAGAGTGAAATCTTAATGACCTCCTGCAGGTGCTGATGGATGAAACGAGGGTTCCGCGGTGAAGCCGCTCTCATTAAAGACGAGCTCTTCGCTCTTCATCACTGGCCGTGCAGAAAAATGTGCAATTTCCTTTCATGGATGGGTGGCCATGACACGGAGCAGACGAAGCATCCGAATCTGACACCCACGTTAGCAAAATAGCTTCAGAAATTAAACCAAACACGGCGACCACCCCTCCAATCAGTTTAACTGCAGTTCAGCCAGCCGGGAAGGTTTGATGGACAAATTGAGCCGCCTAACTGACTCTTTATCTCCAAGATCTGCTGGTGTGAGTGATGGCTGAGTGCAGGCTGTGATTTTCAGGAGGCCAGAGGCATCAATTTCTGGCAAAGTTATGACAAAGTTATGAGATGTGGATAGTTGATGCTTGTCTACATACAACCCATAGTTATTACAGCGGTGCCACCACAATCCCACAGAAAGGCCCCCGTGGCGACTACGGCCGTTTAAATGTGACGCGCTTTCTTTCGTGAATGGTGAAACACACTCTGGATTCCTCCAGTTCAACATGAAACCGAAGCTCTGTTTGGATCAATGTTCACCAGTAAACTCGAAATCCAGGTGCATATTCACCTGAAATCAAGATGGTTTCAGAATTTCTGAAGATGTTTTTATTATTTTCAATGGCAAATTTAATTGCAATATGATTTTTTTTTTTTTTTTTACTGGATATAATATTGAAAACAGTCAAAGAAAGAGCAGGGGAAGTACGGCTGACCATGGTTCCCCTGCAGGGGGACCTTGTGCCGTTGCTCCAGCCTCTTCCCAGACATGACCTTTATACCTCAGCAACATTTCGGCAGAAGTGAGAAGCTTCACTTTAACCGTCTCTGGAGGCTAATTTCCATTTGGATGAACACTAAGTGGTAAAAGTGCATTCTCCCAAAGGCAGATAGTTCCAGAAAAAGGGGATGAAAGAGGAAAGAAAATCGCACTTTCTAGGAGTAAAACTCAGTGAAGTGTGGTATATTTTCTGGGATTTGCAGATATGTTCCTTCTATACTGAAGGTGAAACAAGTGTCATCGCTGTAGGATATAAAAATCTGCTCAAGCAGAAAAAAAAATAAACACGTCAGAGGTTCCTGCTGCTGTAATTCCCAGGCTGTGTCTTGTTTGGCACCATTCCTCTCAGTCTTATGGCCACTCAGATTCTGTCCATCCATCTTTCCCCACTTTTATCTGCTGCAGCTGCATCATCATGCCCCCCCTTCCTGGAGCCTTTCCACAGTTTCAGATGAGAAACTGGCAGATAATTACTGTCCCTACACCAAGATCTTAATCAAGGTACAAATGTGATGTGGTCATCAAAAACCTTTGCTGCTATGAAATCAACACTTTGGAGAGCACTCGCTCAAACGCTGAAGACGCACAGACATGAAAGCAGCCTCGCCCCAAACCTGCAATTACACAAGCTGCCTCTTCAGGCAATTTGGTGGCGACTCGCCGTAAATGGAGGCGCTTCCATCGCCGTCACGGTGAAACGGTCGCAGGAGGGAAGAGGAGAGAGCAGTTGTTGTCATTCATCACGAAGCACCGTGAGGAAAGTTTGGGATGATATTGGAGACATCAGTCAGGCTTCCAACAGCAGCTCATCATCAGGAAACAAGTGAAGGAAAAAGCTTTGTGTAGCACCACAAAGAATATTTACCCTAAATGTAGGGGGCAAGTTCATGCTTAAAGGCTCCTTTTTAATACAAAAATAAGGCAGAATGTGTAAAATTCAGACTTGACGGCATGTACAATCCAATGTTATCAGACTATTTAAATATGCAAGAGATATGGGACCATAAACATCTATTTTCAGGGCAGTGAAGCCCAGAAATTAATAATTCAAGCATCTATGATTCCATTCTCATGAAGATAATCCGATATGATCAAAAGCAGGCACTAAAAAACTCCCAAGACTTTGACTCAAGATAGTTTGTGGACTTCTTTCATGTTTCTGACAATTTTCGTTGAGTTATGGTCTGAAATTCTATTTTTCCCAAAACAAAACAGCGCAGAAGAGGACTGAGCGCATTTGCAAGGAGGTAGAACTCCGGCCTGTTACCGGTATTAAATATGCAGCTCAATCCAGTCTTGTTCCTCATCCTCATAATAAGGATGATTTATTCCCATAATGGTGCAAGTCATGTGGTTTTATTTTACTTCAGCAGAAGTGTGAATGCACAATCTGGAGGGGGGAAAAACAAAATCCTTTAAAGTTGAGTCGAAACTGCAGCCCTATGAGACATATTCCTCTCCGGTCTTTGTGCACGGCTGTAAACATTTAGATTTAGTTTATGACCTCGGGAGAGAAGCCGACTCCGTGTTGCTGCCAAGCAGAAGTCACACAAGCCTAAGTATATTTATTCCCCACGAGGCAACGAGTTAATGTCATACGACAGCGACATTCTGCAGCCTCTCCCAGGAAAACACCAGCAAAAATGAGATGCCACGATGATTAATAGCCATAAAAGAGCTGAGGTGGAAACAATATAAATGAAGCAGAACAAGCCAAGACAAAGTTGGGCCATTTCTGTTTGGGAGGTGCACGTGGAGGCCGTCGGTCTCCACCAAATGTAATTTCCAGCAGGTGGAAACAGTGTGAATCCAAATAATCAGGCCGTCTTCCACAGCACTGCAATCAGGCTGGATTCAGGAGGTTTGTGATCCTGCATGTATGTATCTGCTTTCAGGCGTCAGACTGGCTTTGGGGGCTGTCAGGCTGTGAGGGCGGAACCCCTCAATCAGTCGCTGAAACGAAGTGTGTGTGTGTCTGCCGCTGGATGGATGGGCCCCACTCTGCTCCCAGGAGCCTGTTCACTTTAACTGAAGCTCTGCCGAAACACACGCTGAGGCAGAACAGCAGGTCCACATCTGCCATAGAAATGGAATTAGACTGACAGCCCCCCACATACACACACAAGCATATATGTATAAAAGACTCCCAGCAAATAAATAAAGTCAGGCACACTGGCAGTGTGACAGACTGGCTGTGACTCTCCATTAGCTAAAAATCTCATATTGCTGTGGCTGATTTTAGCGGAGAAAATGGAGAGAGAGAAGGAAG
Organism: Takifugu rubripes; assembly: GCF_901000725.2. Lineage (NCBI taxonomy): Eukaryota > Metazoa > Chordata > Actinopteri > Tetraodontiformes > Tetraodontidae > Takifugu > Takifugu rubripes. The sequence continues at coordinate 10,521,189 of NC_042296.1, read as the reverse complement.
GAGCAACAGAGGCCGTGGAAAATGGAGGATCGATGTGAGTGATGAGACCAGGAGAGACAAGCCGAGAAAACAAACGTATGAAATGAAAAGGAAAATTAATAGTCGATAGTGTTGAGGCAATGATGGAAATTCTCATTTGAAGCCAAATGTCTTGAAACATTCTTCATGGTGGAGGGGCTGCAGTTCTTCCGGAGCCGTGCTCCTGGCCCAGTTGGGGTGAGGTCGTGCTGCGTCTCACGCTGCTGTTTGGGCTCATTCTGGACCTGCTCTGGTTTATTTGCATCACCGTTTGATCCCACATGAGCAGCGATACAAAGAAAGACAATCAATTAATTATTAAAAGGCCTGAAAACCCTCTGGCATTTCCTAAGTTCCACACCTTCTGCAGCCCAAGGTCGCAGGGTAGCGAGCCGCAGCAGAAGTGCGTGTAACCTCCTCCTCATCATTAATGTATTCCCCCTGAATAACGAGCAGCGTGGTGCTGTTTAACATGCACTAAACTACCTCCTGGTCCCAAGTCTTGTTGCCTTTCCCAAGTCATCAGCAGCTCGTGGAGAAAGAGATGATGGTGGAGTGTATCTGTGCTCCACTAATCCGTTCGTACTGATGGCAGAGGGGGAAGGGTTAACCGGACCTTCATCTGTCCACACGCTGAGGTCACAGCGCATCTGTCAGAGGTCGGAGAAAGGTGGGACTTTGGGTACACCTTCCTCCAGCCAGCCCATTACCAAGAGATTGCTTTGACCTCCTGATGGGATTACGGAGGAGGTGAAAGTAACCGACCACCCCCAACATATCGGAGAACTTTGGTTTCTAATCTGCCCAAATTCTGGGCTGCTAGAGAAGACGGATGGGCACAAATTGGACCAATTTAATGCTAATAAGACCCAGAAAAAAGTGAGGTCTATAGTACAATTATAGCTGGGCCCTGGATGCTGTGATATCGCTATGGAAACAATAACAAGACCAGCAACAAAGTAAAGACACCAACCAAGTTCATTTTAAAAACCTTAACACGTAGTTGATCCAGATATCTAATGTCTGTTTGCTAAAGCCCAAACTAGATTTGAATATTTGTTATTTCCACTCACGTTAAGAGAATAGCAGTGGATATGTTAATGTGTGGTTATTTGTGCTCCTCAGTGAATCATCTTCATGTTCAAGCTGCCCACCCATCCATCCTGATCATAGCTCCACCCACACACTCGTGTAAACGTTAAAAATATTTTCTCATCTATCAAAAACAGACATAATGTTGAGGGGTGAGGGAAGGAACGCTCATGGAAACGTGCTAATAATGAGGAATCATGATGGAGCACCTACATTTGCAGACCTTTCATTATAAATGTAAAGAACACCCAGCTCCTGATCATATATTAGTCTTACATTTGCACATTCCATGTAATAGTCATGGTTTGGTTTACATTATGGATTCATGGAGTGAGAATGATTTATGCTGAGCCTTGTAGCCTGGCACAGAGGCTGCTCAAGGGAGTAACCTCTTGGATAAACTGGGAAAAATACACCAAATTGTTTAAATACAATGCTCACAACAGAGGTTTTACCTTTTACATAAAGACTTCATGTATATATTTTAATATTAGAGGTATATTTTATATCAAATATGTTCAGATGTTTAAATAGATGACCTTTACTGACAGTAATTACTATACTACCGGTATATACTATTTATTACCATACCATCGACTGTGAAAGTCAAATTCTAGCAATAGTACACATGAAAACATCATGGCTGAATCATGTTTTCTATTAATCATCCGGAGAATATTTAGTTAGACGCTGACGGTCCAGAGGTGACGGTTGGGGGACTGCACAGAGGTCTGGATGACCTCCAGCGGGAGCAGCGTGGCGCCAGGAGGGCGAGCACAGCTCTCCAGTGGAGGACGAAGGTTCGGGCCTTCGTGTTTACAAGAATTCACATTGCTCAAGTGCACTTCAGCAAAAACGATGATTCCATGTTCGCTGCCCTTCCGAGACTGAGACATATGTCTCCATCATGCTGATTTATCCCACAATTAATAAGAATAAGCTGCCTGCAGCTGTTCATTTAAAACTTATCAGGACGGTTTTTACAAATACAAGAGTCAACTGGAAATTTCTGCTGTGTTCATAAAGTGGTTCAAAGCACGACGTGTCTTTCCATTTGTTTTTTCATTTTCAGGTGGTTTATGTTATGTTAAAAATCATCAGGAGCTGTTAGCTGCTAAGAACAATAGTTAAAGATGAACAGATAATCAGTATTAAAGGAATTATTCATTCCTGTCTTTAAATACATTATAAATTACAGCTCAAACGTTTGTGCGACACCAGAGATCTCAGCTTCTCTCCCCACATGTCAAGCAAAGAAATGGACCAAGACTAAATATCCAGTTTTTACTCTGCCTTGAAAATGACACTGAGCCTTTTGTCAAAGTGAAGGAAAGCTGAACCTGAAGGATTCTACGTTCTCAAAAACACCCAGAATACTCCAGCGTCCATAAAAGACCCAGTCCTTCGCACAGAAAGCGTCTCCGAGGCCATTTTTGAACGTGTCCTTGCTGCTCAGCATAATAACATTCATTAAAACAGTCATTAAAATGATGAACACGCAAGACCATCTAATCAGACCAGCTAATAAAGGCTGCTGTGATGTAACTGAAGGTATGTTCGGTGTGGGATTATTCACACTATAATGAATACATTATTACACAAACATTCCACCACCCTCACGCTCAGCGTGCTAACCTTTGTTTAGCTAGCCCCAGCTAAGAAAACTAAAAAAAAGTCAGTGTTGTTTATCAGCTCATCAGATCCATATTCTTGAGCAGCCCAACACAAATTGTGAGAGAAAAGGATGGAAACAGGTTCAAAGGTAGCTGGTGGGTACCCACAGAGAGAAGAGGCTCCTTTCAAATGCTGCAGACAGAATAATACATAACAGAATGTCTCAGAAAATCTGCCTATTAAATCTTTTACCGTCACAGTGAGGATTGAGTGTGTCGGATAATTTTCACTTTTTAAAAAAAGTCCTCTCCAGATGCTGGATTTTAGTCTCAGCCTCCACCAGTGCTGACACCATCTAAACTCTGAAGTCTTCTCCCTGGTGCTTCATTAGCCTGATTCATCTTCTCAACTGACTTACATCATATGTGTTCTGGTGAAGGACAAATACCAGGGTGTGTGTGTGTGTGTGTGTGTGTGTGTGTGTGTGTGTGTGTGTGTGTGTTTCAGATTCATTTAAATTGAACAGAAGCATTTTCTGCACAAAAACGTGAGCATATTTAAAATTAAATGAATGATTGCTAAACTAATTTATTTTCTGCACCACCTCCACTGAAGCTGAATTTCTTTCTCAGGCTTTAAATTAATCTTTGAATTAGACTGAAGTAAATATTTACATGCAGATATTTATTCAGTTGTTCAGGCAAACACAGATGCCCTAAATGACGAGGAAGCTCTAACGGGGGTTTTCCCAGAGGTTAAAGGTTATCCACTTCATCCCCACACATGTAATTCTATATTTGTGAGGACTTTCATAGACGTAATACATTCCCCAGCTCCTTACCCCCACAATCCCAACTAACCCTCTAAAACCCTGACCCTAAACCCAATTCTAACCTCAACCTTAAAACGACGACTTTAAACAACTTAATCTTCAAAAACTCCTTTGAAGTTGTGAGGACTGAAAATGGAGCAGGTACAAGAACACACCCACACACACACACACACACACACACACACACTCTATGAAACCATAATCCAACAGGGTTGGGGGCTCCTGCTTAGAAAAGCTGTCAAAAATGACATTCAAGAAATCATTTAGTGTCCAGAGACGACTTGCGATCACACACATTCACATTTTCAGTCGTTAAGAGTTTATTATCCATTAAAGAAACTGGAGACAGACAGAAACAGCCCATAATTGTTGCTCAGATGAGGGGGAGGCCCAGTTGGTCAGATTGACATCAAATGAGGTTAAAATGGTTTTTAATGTCATGTTTGCTTGACTCAAATAAAACCAGGTTACAGTGAGGGAGCATGTTGGGTCAGAGATGTCAGGGGGGGGGCGGCTGCTCAATATCTGTGTGGTCGTATTGTAATTGTGCGAGGCGAAGATGGAGCAGAACACCTCAGGCTGGATTATTGCCTGCTGAGATTTCCCTCGAGTGTGATGTTGGTTGAACCTCTGTGCGTCTGTCTCACAGAGGTCCCCTCTTTTGTTCCTCTCTCTCTTTTCTTTTACCTCTAGTAGAAAAACCAAGCCTGCTTTCCAGGTCTCACATCACACAGAGGGACTATGGCCCACTTTAATGATGGGGTTTGCTGTTAATATTAGCGGTAGCTTTTCACTTCTGGATCCATTCAGCTTCTAAATGAATTAGCACAATTCATGAACAAACCCCAGAGGACATCAAGCCCAGCAGGACCATCATGAAACTGGGAACTGCAAATATAAGAGCTGCCTGAATTTGCTGCAAATGCTGATACCATCGAAACCTTCTGGGTCTGGATCTTAATACTCCTGGTGCTGCAGTGCTGCTCGGCTGGCCGGAGACAAGAGGCCAAAGGGCTTAAGGGGGGGGGGAAGGAGGAGAAAATGAAGCCCGAAGAATAACGAAAGAGCTGCAACGCGCAATAAACAGTTTCACCATCATCTCATGTTCTGGTGCTGTAAGAAAAACATCCTGTAAGGAGCCAGTCAGTCAAATTGACCTCAAGTGCCGTGTGTGTATCCTGCCAGTGCTGTAAATACGGACTTAATGAATAAGTCAGCGGTGTCGGCGGCTGCTCAGGATTAAAGCATGCGGCTGCATAATTTCCTTTTGACAGAGATCTGATATTTTCAAAGGTCGGCTCTTGGAGCAAAAGAACAAGAAAAAGGGCTGGAAACTCTATCTCATGGATCTTTCAGGATCTATGGAGGCCTGAGGACGGTGCTCAGGGCAGCACACGTGTGAATAAATGATGACCTGATGTCATAGGATGGCATATTGTGACGAACTCTGAAGCATCTGCCTGACATTTACGCAGCGTCCCCACGAGAAGGTACAGAAGGACGGATGGCATCTCCAGAGCTGAGCCTAACAACAACTGATGATGGTGGGGGTCACAGACGCGTCTTCCCCTCTGTGCGCCAAGATTTATCTCAGAACCACTTACAAGCTCCAGACGTCCCAATTCTTATAATTAAATTTTTTTTTTTAAAGCCATCTGCTCGTTCTATCAGAACCAGGTCTCTCTCATCAAAATAAAGGTCAAATCCAGATCAGTCCAACCCAACTTTCAGTGGGGTCGCGAAGCTGCCCAAAGCACAATCCCAACAACTGAGTTGGACTTTGGCAAACAAAGCCCTCGTTCAATTTGACAGATGAAAATGAATCCATAACAGCAGCACCGGAGTCGTGTGATTGGCTCATCCAAATCTAACGAGGCCTCAGCATCAGCGTATAGAGGACAGATTTAAATTAGGACATTTCAAAGAAACCACCAGAGAACTGGAGGCTGGCGTGCAAAAACAGCAGGCTAATTTAAAGCTGCTTCCATACCAGCGGCTAGCGGAGAGCAGCACATCTCCCGTCAGTTTAAATATTCTTTCATTAACAAGAACAGTTCCAGATACTCGTGTTCCAATAATGAGGCCGGATGTTTAATTCTAGGATCTGCAGCACCTACGCTTGATGTCTGTATTTAAACTGGAGGACAATCAACAAGCGCATCGCTGAGGGAAGGAGCTCACTGCCAAAAGAAAGTTAAATCCATCCAAAAACAGGAAGGAGGCCTGTTTTTGCCAACACACAACCTTGGATTTGTCAATGGTAACCCTGAGCTGCGGATGAATGGAGGCGTCGTGTCTTTTTTATGCAAGTGAGATATTATCAGAGCAAAGATGTGTGTGTGCGTGTGTGTGTGTGTGTGTGTGGGGGGGGGGGGTGTTTGTGTGGGAGGGGGCCGTAAGTGTGTGTGAAAATAAGAACTGGCAGTACAAAATATTGCATAATAATTCTCCAACAGCAATGATTCTTGGGCCAGATAAGTGTAAAGGTTGACTCTCGTTTCCATGGTTTCGCTAAATTATCATTGTGGTGAGAAGAATCTCATTCTGCTTGTTTTTAATCGACACATAAACTGTTGCCCATCAAGTTGGAACGTCATTTTTTTGGCCTGGTCTCCTGATTTATTCTAGCAGATAAACCCAAAGCTTGATAATCTGGTGAAAGGTGATTTCTAGTATGTAAAAATAAACAAAAAGAAGGAATTTGCCTGAAAACCTAATTATTTTTTTACTTTCAAACCCCTATATCCTTAGACAAAAACACTTTATATTCATATACCGTTCATTAGCTGGCTGGGCGACTACCTGATCAGTGTCAGCTGTTGTGGTTCCCGGAGGGTCTGGGGGCTCCTACCACTGTGTTACATATGGAACAGGACCTGTAATGCTTTATTAGATTATTAATATTAATATTAGATTAATGCAAATGACATTACCAGCTGCCCCCTGAAGTACAGAGTGAGCTGAGTGTGAGTAGTGCTTCCTATTCATCGGAAATGTCTACGGTGTCCGCAGAGAAGTGGACATCATGATGACAGCTCAAGCTGCTCCACTCAGAGTGAAGCACATAAGTGGAAGTAGCTGAATCTCACCTTCTAATAACCTGGCAGATTATGACTGAGAGTCATGAGCAGCTCCTCTGTGCAGGACATTAATTACAGCAGCTACGCTTTCGGATGTCTGGAGAAATCTCCCAGAGGACACACGGGAGGAGGAATGAGCACTGAGGGAGTGACTAAGAATAGCAGCGCTGGTGGGACGTGTGGGTTGTGGGTTCCTGTATATCAGGTGTGAGCGGGATTTAATTTAAATACTCATGGAGACAATTCCAACCTGGAATCTGGTGAGAAGGGAACACAAACAGCTAACTGGGAACATGGGTGCTTGGAAGCTGAGCTAGAAGATCTGGAGCAGAAACTGAAGGATGTTGTTCCAGTCATGTCATTGCAGACAACTTCCACCCCCTGAGGTCATCACAAACCCTCAAACTCAGGAAAACTACGGTGAACGGCGCCAGTTCGCCAGGTGAATTCTGAACGCGACCATTTCCCCATGACGACGGGAGCAGACTCGGAATAAGGTCTTCACCAGACGGCTGCAGGTCCATGAATGGAAGTACCTCATTTTTCATGATCGACTAATTCACAAGCGAAAAGTGAAAATACGACTGCTGACCTCACAGAGAGGGAACCCTCATCCTGCTAATCCCTCAGGCGACAGGCTTCTGGAGGAAAGTCCTGGATCAACATCTTCGCGTTGGGAAGCCAAACGCAGCTTCCTGTGGGCCCGCAGACCAAATGAGCATGCACGGATCCACAACGTGCAAAACAAAAAGTGACTCACTCCAGCCTCCTCGTCAGTTACCTTCGATCAAACGCGTCACGTGCGACAGGGGAAAATAGGTGCTGCTGCTGCACCGCGACCTCCGGCTCCGAGCGGTTGAGCCAGAATGATGTGGGCGGCGGAGAAAGAGATGATAAAGTTTATGCAGAACATTCCGTAAACTGCATCTGAATCGATGGGAAAGTGCTCGGAGTCAAACTCCTGTCAGGAGGTATTTATATCATCAGGCCAAGCAAACACAAACACTGGACCAGCTCTGCCAACGTCTTTATGGCGAATAAACCGGAAAAGTAAAGAAACAATCTCGTCACCCACAATGCCTCGGGAGTATTCAAACATCTTCTCTTTAATGTTTATCCTGCTTCGCTGACCATAAATACACATTGCTGTTGTCTATCAAAAATGGCTTCTAACCTATCCAAAAGTGATAACACTGCGCTAAATTTAATCTCCATAACAAACATCATCCCACTCAGGGTCTCCTTGTCAGCCATGACAGCCTGGACCAGCAGGCTAACCCAGAAATGCTGCAGTCACTGACGGACCAGCGGAACCTTTGTGTGCACGTCGGCCTTCCAACTGCACTCAAAGACATTTTTTAAGGACAAACAAACCAAAGGAAACTGCATCAGGGGCTGAGGTTAGCGGCTCTTGTCAGGTTTTCAGCATGAATCATGCGAATGGAAGAAAGTTTTACATTGATAATTTGCCAATAAAGTTTGGCTCTCGTAAATATCTGCAGCGAACGCTGTCGCGTATCTTTATGTGTGCACTGTACTAAAATATTGCATTGCCAGGATAGTAAATGGCTGTCACAGCAGAGGCCCCGTCCCGTCTTCATCTTATGAGTTCCCTGCTCCCGTTTTATGGCGGCGGCAGTTAAAACGCTGACACGCCATAACTCTGTGTAATCAAAGGCTGCAACATGGTGGAAAAGCTGGAGATGAGAAAAGTGAAAGGTCAAGTTTGTCGAGACCTGGCTCGGTTACCAAAGGGCTCTCTGTGTGGACACAAAAGGTGTCGTACATTTGTTTTACACCCAACTGCCTTTGTTATGAGTCACGGCTGCAGGCGGAACCAATTACTGCAAATGAAACTATTAGTGACTCATGAAACATGGGTGGGGGGGACTCAGACTGTGTTGCTCATTAGCCATATACTTTCTCCCCATCTGCATAATTATAGACACTGAGCGGTGTGCGTTTTTACGGTTGTGTACACAATCATCTGAATGTTAGAGGTCACGGCAAACACCGCAGCGTGCACGCGTGCATGTGCACGCACACGGGTTAATTACAAGGTGCCTGCAGGTGATAGATGACAGAAGTCATGCTATTAGCATACACATGCACGGGCACAACTGGGAGCCATGACCACATTACAACTGGGAAATTAGGCGGCAGTAAAACTGTCACATGCAGCCGTGACTCCATGCAAGAGCCGCTGGGTTTGTGGACCTTTGTGGACCATTAGCATTGTTGTGCGTGCATGTGATACTCCATAAACACTCAAACTGGCGTCACACCTACGCAGTGCGCAGCGTAACACTGAGGAAAACAGGAAAGACGGGCCTTTTTGGAGAAATTCCTTAGTTTACTGAGATTTCCCTAAAGAGATTTAAGTGGCATTTTTAAAATCAATGTCTCTAGAGAGTATTTGATCTCATTTAAAAGAATAAATATACTACCAGAAGATCAGAATGCCAATAACTGCAAAAACCTCTAAAATATATCATAAACTACCCTTATGAAACAGACTAGTACGAACAAAATCTTCAGTTATTGATAATAAGATTTATATTTGGGTTTGATGACCCCCACACCCATATATACGGTAATATAGAATATTACGACACAACATTTGTCATAATTCATTCCCATGGCTGATTCTCTCTCTTATTTCAGCCATTATTAAGGGTTAATTTGGAGCCGATTCGAGCTGCTGCAGCTGAAATTATATCCATCACACATTTTTATTCGTCCCTAACTGTGTTTAACCGAGCGTTATGCAGCCATGCCATTTTTCCTTTTTAATGCACAGCAATATTACACATTCAGTTATATCATATAAGATAATAAATAAGACTTATGGCAACCAACCAAATTCCCAATATTATGACACAAGTATACTGTGGTGATTGGAACTAGATATAAACATGCTAATGCAAGATAGATATATTTAAAAAAAGAAACCTAATCAATTTAGGTGTCAGGAAAAGTTAGGATAAGATTAAATGCATGTGATTGACTATTTTTAGGGATATAATACACATTGTGGAATACAATATTAATTAAAGTAGAATATTAGATTAGAAGTATTGCAGCGTAATAATGAGAATCCCAATATTGTGTTTACAGACACTGTTGAACAAAGAAATTACTCTTTTAAATCAATACAGAGAGCGGTTGTTAATTGCCACCTTTATTAAAGTGACAAAAAAAAGTGAGGCGGCGGATAAAATCTTTCATCTACAAAGACCCCGGCCCCCCCGACCACCAGTCTTTGAAGCGAGGCGGTAAACGCACGGCACGCGTTCCTCTGGAGTGTGCTACCATCTGTGCTATCTCATCATTAGGTGCAACTTTGATGTGCTGCAATCCCGTTTGCATCTTTCCTGCTTGCAGAAATTGCAACAGGGCAGATTTGCCGTCACCCTCCCCAGCGGGGACCTGCAGGGACACGGCATCCATTTGAGGGATTCGACCCCTACTATTATATCAATAGTCCACCCTGACTGTTATTTAGCACTGCTGTGTTCATCTCTAAAAGACCTGAGGTGCTGAACTTGCAGGGTAAACTTCATTATTTATTGTTTTTTAATATACAGGAATGCGGCCGCAGGGGTGAAGTGAGCGAGGCAATAAATCTGCAGCAGCGGGAAACTACCAGCCTCGCTCATTAGCTGCAGCAGCAGCGGAGGAGTGCAGCCACATCATGGTTACACACTCCTGCGCTCAATCTGAGGACAATCAAATGCTGTAATTATAGTTCAGGAACCTGAGGGGAGGGGGGCAGAAACCTGTGGGGGTAAAGGACTGTTGACCAGCACAAAACAGGGCTGCACAATCAAGAAAATGCAGGAGGAAGTTAAATCAGAGGCTAGAAAATAGAGACTCAGCTGCTGCTTCACACACTGGAAACAGAAATTCATAGTTTAAAGAAATGAAACCCATTTAATACTGTAAAAGTTTGCACACAGACCACCCTCTATAGGTTGTGATGCTGGTTATTACACTGATGGCAATGAAAAAAAAACTGAATTAAACTGCAGAATTAGTGTGGATCCATCATTATCATCATCTTTGTCATCATCGGCGATTAACGATTTAATGGAGAGACCGTCTGATAGTCAGAGCTGGTGAAGGAACGACTGAGAGATGTGAGATCAATCACACAGAATATGAAAAATGGCTTTCAAAAAAGTGCCTTTAATCTTCTGACAATGCAACAAACTGGTGCTGATGTGAAACTTGTGGAGATGCGGGGGCCCCTGCCTCTAATGACTCCCCTCTGTGAGCCAGCTAAATCTTTAAAGGGGGGCCGAGTTTAGCCCCCAGCCCATCTCTCTCGCTCTCTTCTCCTTCTCTCCCTGGTAGCGAGCACTCACCACGTGGGGCTCGGAAGCCTGAGAAAGTTCAAAGAGCAGCTACCTGACGGTGTGCACGTCAGACTGGCTGTGTAATTACAGCCTGAACTACGTGCAGCCGTGACATAAACACATGCAGATGCTACGAGCACAGAGCAAATATCATACACAGAGGATTATACTATTAGCTATTTACGAGAGGTGAAATTTCATTTCCATTTAAGCCCGCCAGCAACGCTTGCCTCTAAATATTTATGAAGCGATTAAAAACAAGTTAAAAATAAATTAAAAATCTGAGGATTACGTTCCCGCCGTGCCGTTGTGCTTAAAATGCACAAATTATTTACATTTAGTTCAGCTTAAAAGTCAAAAGTAAAATTAATGATCAGATTGTCAAACTAAATGTCAATTTCAGCTCAAAATTCATTAGGACACAGATTAATGAGGGAACCGAGCATTCACAACAGGCACTCGCCTGGCCCCGCCCACCGCAGGGCCCCACCCATTACGGGACTCCGCCCTCTACATGACCCCGCCCTCTGTAGGACTTCAGCCTGAAGTCATTAAAGCCATTTAGCACAATGTGCAGCTTGGATAAATAGGCTCCGATTTCAGCTCAATTCAGTGCAGCTCTTTTCTTTTTATGTCTCCTAAATGACACTTAAACACACAAACAATCATAATGGCTGTAAGATTGGAACAATGAAAAGCTGCAGTACGAACTGGCTCTGGCAGAAGTCAAGCACAGAAACACTAATGGAACCAATTACAAGCGACGCCGGAGGGTCGCTTTTTATTCATGTCTTGCTTTAATTTCAGATTTTTTGGGGTTGTTTTTTGCTGCCCCTCATCTCCAATAAGGTTTTTCACTGAGACGTTAGAGTGCACAAGAGTACAATGACACTAATTAGAACAGTGTTGCAGGGCTGTGACACAAACAGGAAACAGTTCTCCAGACTTCCTGTTAAAGCGCCTGTTTGTTTTAGGCTGCACCAGGTACAAGCTTCCTCTTTGAATCCACGGTATGAACCATTCTTTCCATACTGGCTCCATTCATTATTATTCTGCTGGTAATCGGATGATAAACGACTGTGTTCCTTCAGTCAATGTCCAGTTGCACCTTTTCTTAAATACAACGTCAGTTCATTAATAGCAAACAGTTTCAACCCAAAGCCATTAACAGCAGCCCATCCATCGTGTGTGAGCTTCGAGAGAGAGATGTTGGAATAATAATGGATGTTCAGGTGTGGCGCTGCCCCATTCTTATGTACAACACCATAAATCCTTCATAGCCAATCCCTGATCCCAGATTAGCAGAATATACATCACTTCCTTTTATAAGCACTGCTTACACCTCGTATCTCTCTCTTATTATCCTTTCAACACCTTTGCCTTGCTCGCCATTTATTGAGTTATTTTAAGGTGATTTAAAGTCAAAAGAAAGAAATTTCAGGATACGAAGGTCAAAAACACGCTACCGCTGCTACTCGCAGCTCGCGGAGTTTAGCGAACGCAAACATGCTTGTAGCTGCTCTGCCATTGGCTATCGCCTAGCATCTTCCTGTCATCCCATTGGCTAGGAGGGACGTCAATCTGTACAAGTTTGTGTGTATCCCAGCGTCATCTTCGTTTAATTTTATTTATTGTGGGTGTTCGTATGTTTGTCCATTAGATGGCGGTGTTACCACAAGTGTTAACGTTTGTTGCTAGTAATGACGGCTAATGTAACATTAGCCTGTAATAAAGTTAATTTTGTTCCTGGAGAAGCCTTGCACCGAATTCCTACATTTATTGTGTGGTGATCTAATTGTAACATGTTTTGATGCATTTTTATGATTCATTAAAAAAAATATGTCCGAAGTTTTGGGGGCTTGGAACGGATTAGGGTATTTAAATGGAAAACGCGTCTCTACTTACGTAATTTACAGGTTACGAAACAACTTCTGGAACAAATTAAATTCATAAGTAGAGGTCCCACTGTATTTGTTATTCTCAGCTGCACAGAACCTTCCATCTACTCGCGAACCCACAAACATGGCTGCAGAACTGTCCTTTAGGTGAAGACAGACAACTGGTTGCAAACAACAGAGGTGAAAGACGAGGACGTCGACAGGACACACTGAGGTGAGTGTGTGTTCTTTTGCTGCTGGCAGCCCTTGGAAGCCCCTACAAGACTGTTTTTATCCACAATATTTTCATTGTTTCAAACTAATTTAATCACAAGAGAGCAACAATTGTCTAATCTTTTATATCTAGGTCGCAGATAAAGCACAGACTGTAAAAGAGTCATTTCAGAATGAAGTTAAATTCAATGATATCAGTGAATAACAATGGAGGTCATGTGACAAACATGTGATTACTTTCGGGCTCCAAACCTCACAATATATAGATGGAATGCTTCCTCGTGTTTTTACAATAGATATTAAATGAATGCCTATCACTGGATGTGACTCTGACACGTGTTCTAACTCCCAGCAAAACCAGTCCCTAATGTTTGAACTTCAAAACTGGGTCATTTCCTAATCACTATAACGAGCCCAACAGCAGGCAGCAGCCTTATATTAGCACATTAATGTGTCAGCTCTAATGATGCATTCAGGGGCTGCCCTGGCAACAAACTACAGCCAACACAACTTTTTCGATTGCCATTTTTCTTCTTCTCCATTACAAGCGCAGAGTAAAAGTCTGGAGCCAGAGCTCAGGCATGTTTATGGGGTAATGGCCGGTCTCAGAGTGCCTATTGATCCAAGCTGGTAAGACCGTGAGCAAATGCTGGGAAGCTGAATTGCTGGAGAGTCTGTCCTGTCCGTTCCGTCTGGGCTCCTGGATGTCCGGAGGTGGTCGGGCAGACTGAGTGGAACCAACCGCACAGCGACCTGCGCAATGACTTTTTAATGGCTTCTCATTTCATTATAAATAAATTTATGTGGCTCCGGGTGAAACTGCATCCGCTGCTTCTGATTTAAAAAGACATAAAAAAGCCTTCACGGACCTGAGAGGCGGGTCCAGTTCAAAAGAGTCCACCCGTCTCACTGCGACCTCCCATTTACTGAACTCTGCAAAATGCATGAACTTCATTAAGTTTACATGAGTGACGGGATTCAGACGCTGCCGAGACACGACCTTTGTGGCCCGGTGTCACATCCGTACAAACGGTATATTGATGGACAAACTCCCTGTGAATTTAATCGTACAGCAGTTACACGGTGGCAGACGAGCCGCTCGACCCTGCAGGCAGTCAGCAGCTGAAGCCCGCAGAGACCAACCCGCCACAGATCCCACGTGGGTCAATAACACGGAGGAAGAATCCACCGGGTCACAAGTCTAGCAGTCTGACCAGTCAGCAAGGCCACCTTCAGCTTTAACCTTTACAACTTTAACAGACATTTAAAATCCAGCTCTTTTCACTGCTGGCTGCTTTTTTAAACTTATAGAAAAGTCTCTCCTCTTCACATTTTAATTCCTGTTAGAATTTGGACTATTTCTCCATATAAATTCTTATAGTAAGTAAATCTGATATACTTTTTTATATGTTGAGCATGTTAATGGATAAAAAACTGGAATCTTTACAAATCTAAAAACACTTTTTTATGCTCTGTCAGTCCATTCTTGAGGACCTGGGAGAGAAAAGTTGGCTCCAAACTCGTGTGGCTCCTAACGGGGACTGTACAGAGTCTGAACTTGGGCAGTACTTTCTGAAGGTCAAATTTAGGAAAAAAAAAATCAACCCAAATTTTTGGAAAAGCCAACATGTTCGAAGTAGAAGAAACTGGATATTTCTAACAGTCAGACGGGGATCAAACAGCTTTTGGGACTCTCTCCAGACTGGACAAACGCTGCGATCAGTCTTGGACCGAACGACGACTGACGCTCTTCTCGCCAGAACACTGAAAACCAGAGGGTGACACCACTCTGTCCAGTTCCTCTTTGTTTCCCATCACCGCCAGATGTAATCTCAATAATTGATGTGGTTCTGGATGGAAACGAACGTTTTCAGCTGCGATGGTGCCAACAGAATGAAACGAAGGACTGCGTGAGCCTGGGGCACTTTCACCTACACACTCCTTCCTCTGCCTCTTTCTTCCAGCTGCTTCTTTCTCTTTTCTCATAGCTCCGAATTCTGGCCGTCTTTCAGCCTCATTAACGGAGCCACACAGGTCGCTCACAGTGGGCTTCATCCAGCTCGGGCGTCCTTGAGAGCCATGAGTTGGAGGTAACAGGGGCTCTGTTGTATTCTCACAGCCCTCATTTCTCCCTGGGTGAAGACAGATGAAATGTGCTTCGTCTATAACCTTGACGCTCATCTATTCGCCTTTTGCCATTTTTCCGGAAGAAAAACGAAACAAAGAAAAGACAAAAAAAAAAGGGAAAAAGGAAATGGAGGACTGGCAGTCCAGCGGAAAAGTGTTTTGGACTGAGGGGAAAGTCTGTAATTGGGGGCCTTGGAGGGAGTCTTCATTGTATGTCAAGAAGAATTATAGCTGGCGGTTCTGCTTTGTCAGAGGACTGTGGCTCTTTTCAAAACACCAAGTGATTTCTTTTTTTTTTTTTTCTTTTTTTTTTATAAATTTTAAACACGACTGGACTCCATCTACTAATTGCACGAACACCACATCCTCTATGGGGAGTCGCTTCTTTCAATACTGCTTCAATTTGTCCTAGATGAATGAACCTTTACTTTCACACCAGTGTCTTCAGCGCTGTTTGTTTCAGAGCTACAGGGTGGCGTCATCGACTTCTGAACTTTAAATTCAAAGAATCACTTGGGATAACGCTGTAAGATGTTGTTGTGCCTCCTTCCCTGCTGGTCTTTACTGTCTTTACTGGGCTCCGTTTTGGTTGTGGGATGGAACAAACCATTTTCTTATTCTGTGATTCTCTCCCTGGACTGAATCCCGTTGCTGGGTTTTTGCTCCTAATCCTAAACAGTTTTTAAATATACTTAATTACACCGCAGCATTTGTAATACTCAGTCTTCTTTGGAATCATACGACAAACCTGAAAGAATCGGCAGAATTTTTGCGATGTAACTGATGTGAGGTGATTTTCCTTGACTGTCTACACCTCTGCAGATGAGAACATCACTTATACACTTCTCATCCCCTTAATGACATCTTTTATTCGCTGAGCTGCAGATGGAGCACCTTCGGAGAGAAACCTTCTGACAGGAAACTAAAAAAAGGAATTCATTTGACCTTCGCTCGAAGCGAGAAAAAGCCAGAGATGCAGAACAGAGAGCAGGACCGGAGGGAGAGAGGTCTGGATGTAGTCAGGGGAGGTTTAAAGGGGAAGTAGCCCCACAGAGGGCAGATTCCTGAGGAGAGAGGTGGGATAATGAGAGTTCTCCCCTGCCCACCTGCTCCAAAGGATGTCTGAAAAGACCAAAGCAAATGTTAATCAAGTCTTTCTCTCATAAAACCTGAACTCTGCACTTTAATTCAACAGACTACAGGTTATCACACAGCACCAACGTCTAGCTGCGTGTCATAATTTCACTTATATTTACCGGTACTGTGTAAATAGCAGCTGAAGTCTAAGCGTCAGAGCTGGTTAAATATAATAATAAAAATAGATCTGAAATTCCGCCCATGAAGGCAGAATGCTACTTTTAATGAAGCGACTCATCAGCGTCTCTGCTGCGTTTCAATATTCACCTTTAAGAATGAGGGCCTGATTGGTGCCAAACTAATATTATTCAACATCTTGCTGATTAATTGTGAGGTTTGTTGGGAATTAAAGGCCTTTTTAAAGTTACTGATCCAAGAACTGCAGTTTTTCTACCTGATCTTCAGTTGAGCCTACTTTGGTAAAAACTGACTCTCATATGTTGAATCGGACACAAAGACGAACTGAAGCTACTCAGTGAGACTCTGACTGAACATCGTTCTCTCTAGCGCATCTGAAATCAGGTCATGTGGAATGTTTGACTCCATTTGTGACAGAGAGGAAAACGGGAGCGTGAGCCTTTATAAGCAGACGTGACAGTAACCTGTGCAAAGGCTTGATGTGAACCACCATGTGACACCTGAAGAAGATGAGGGCAGAAGAGCTGTAACACATACATATTAATTATTAGCTGAGCACCTGCAGGCTTGTGTCTCATAACAAGGGTTTATAACCAATAAGCAGCCAGCCACCAGCGCAGGCACGTCCTGTGAGGTCTGCTGCGAGCAAACTTCTCACCAACTTCTAATAAATAAAGCCAAAAAAGCACAAAGGAAAAAAAGACTGGAAGCATGAAGCTATGTCTAATTTCTCCTAAAGTCTCCATCTTCTATGTGAAATAGGTTTCTGTTGCAGCAAATGAAGCATAAACAGCAAGCTGGTGTCTACATTCACAGATTAGCAGCCAATCCTCCCAAAACCAGCTTCTATTCAGCTCTGTCAGCTGTGTAATTCAAGTTTTTGTTAGGAGTGATGATTTCACAAGCCCATAATGGCATATTTACTGACACCCAGCTGTTATTGAAAACTCTAGAATGATTAGAAGCATGAAATTGACTATAGAAGAGGAGGAGAATAGACTGAAATGTCTTACCAGCTTCCAGTCTTCACATTAGCGTTCATTTAGAGAGATTTGCTGCAGTTGCAGGAGGAATTTCAACAGTCTGAACTGTTAAATGCTATTATCAGCAAAACAAGCTAATTAATCACAGTTCTCATTTTACGCCGTCTCCACTCGTGACTTGGTGTGATGTCACAGACATTAATAGAAAGCCATAAGTCACACTAATCCATCTGGAGACAGAGTTGGGCTCTCCCTCAGGACTTGTGTTCTTTAGATGGTCTTTTTAAAGCTAACTTTGAAACGTATAATGAGTGTGTCTGCATTTGGGACGGACCTGAGGTGAATCTGCACAGACATCTGTCGTCGTCCTCACTGGTATCGTCTTTGAGATCATTTAATAAAACCCAGTTTTACATGTTTATTAAGATTCTCACCGGATTTCCCTGTTTTCTAATACATGTTGACGTTAAAACTTTTCATTTGGTTGATTTTATCTGGTTTCATTTCCTCTATTTAGACACAGTAGATGCAGACAAAAATGCCTTCAAATCTTACGCTAAAATGTCGAAAACAAAAGACCCTTTAGGAAAGATGTGGATCACTTTAACATGGACAGTAAAGAAAGGGTTTGTTTAAACAGGAAAAAGTTTTTGGGGGGATAAATCCCATCATGGCAGCATTTCTCAGTGGCCTTAGGACCCTGGAAACCACAGTGTTGTTGCCTCTAATGCAGGTGGAGGTCAAGAAGAAAACAATAAAAGATATAAAGGAAGGTGAGTGCACCCTGCTGGGGTCCTGCCCTGGAGCCAGCCAGCCAGCCAGCCAGCCAGCCAGCCAGCCAGCCCCCTCTCTCCACAGGCACAGAAGAGAATGAAGATACAATAAATACACAACTTCGACCAAAACATTCAAATCCTCTTATTAGTTAAGTTATGCTGGGTGAAAGAGCATGAAATACAGTCAGGCAAAGAGAGAGGCAGCCCCTGTGGTCCCGAGGCTTTGCTAATAGATCCAACCAATCCAGTCCAGATGTTTGCATCCAGACTGTGATGCAAACTCAACCAATTCTAGATGTGAGGGAATATCTTCTATAACAGCAATGTGTTCTTCTTAGAATGAACACAATCACAGAGTCGCTGAGGTTTCAAATAAAACCCATTCTTGACAGAAATGTGGTGGAACTACAGCTTCAATTAGCTCAGAACTGCATCAGTCCGTGTGTCGGTACCGGTATCTCTTTCCGAAACCCTTCAATCCCTCCCTGTTGACTCAAAGGAAAAAGGGATGAGCTTCCATTCATCTTCTCTCCTCCATCCTCACGACAGAGAACGAGGGAGGGGTGGATCTAATTATTTCCCTCCCGTGGCCCTGTGAGCCTTAAAGGTTAATCACTGCCCGTCCAGCTAATTCTGCCTGGGTACACTGCAGTAATTACAGCACCTCACGCTCCCCTCTCACTCCATTGTGTACCTCACTCGCTCCAGTGCTCTCTCTCTCTCTCCTTATAGATAGTGGATGTCCCTCGCTCTCTCCGATTCCACATTAGCTTGTAGCTTCAGTAAGACGTCTTACAGTTTTCTCTGACATCTGTTGAAAGTGTAACCATGTTGGGTTTAGATTACACCTGAAATTTGCTGACTTCAGCACATCATTCATATGTACCTATCTTACACCTGTAATGGAACATTTTCTGTAAAGCTTCTTATTAAAAAGACCATTGAGCTAATTAACCATACATGAGGTAGACTACTTGTCTTTGAATTGCCATGGATGACCAATGAATTCTACAAGACTGTAAAGAAAAATGAAGGCTGCTGTAAAAGTAAAGCTATAACAGCGTTGCTACCCTCTAGTGGCAAGGTGCATTAAATAATAGCCCCCAGCCTCCCATCATCTGAGAAGACATCCCAGGAGTTATCAAGGAGCCTGAGGTGATCCTCCATCAGGTGAGTCGCAGGGTTCCATGATTGTCAGCTGTCAGGAAACAGATTTCCCGACTGGTTTGTGTCTGGCAGTGATCCTGGGAGTCTTTGCTCCAGTATGAAGCACAGTTACCCTGGAGGTGACTTCGTTATAAGCAGCCTTCCTGCGACAGAACCAGTGCTGACCTGCTGATCTGTCCATCCGAGTTATTGATGCATTTCAATAAGAAAAGAGGAGCAAATTATAATGACACGAGTTCTACCCTTTGAATCTGCACAGTCTAAATAGTTTTGTCTTTCATTAATGGAAAACTCCATTGCAGTTTATTCTCCTCAAAATCTTTACCAGCATTTTTCGGCCATGAATATTAAATCAGATTCACATCAAATGGACAGTATTAACCAAAATATACTTATTATATCTGCTTTTTAAATCCATTTACAGTCAACATAATCAAACATTCATTATCAGAAAAATGAGAAATATCTGAGCTGTGGAAGCAGCACAGACTGATTATGGAAGTGCTACGGGGAGCTGATGAGGAGGTCAGCTGCCGAAGCCGTGTGAGAGCAGGAAGAGGAGACCACGGAGGCCGGAGGTGTTCAGGAAATGTGAAGCAGTGGGTAAAATGAGAAGAGAAGGGAGAGAAAACTGCAGGGAGCTGCAGTGGAGGGTCCATGTAGCACAGGAGGAAGCCCAGCTTTGGCTGATAAACCCCTGAGTTACTGGATGTCTTAATTTGGTCAAAGGTTGATCATTTATTTTAGTTTGAATAGAAGTGATTCAATTTTCATTTATTTTATTTTTAGTGAGTCACAAAGATTAAAGACAAACGCTGTCAGAGCTGTAGATCATGCTAATGTCTGGGGGGGATGTATGGATAGATGTGTGTATGGATGGATGTATGGATGTATGGATAGATGTGTTTATGGATGTATGATAAATGTATGGATAGATAGATAGATGTATGGATAGATGTGTGTATGGATGGATGTATGGATAGATGGATAGATGTGTGTATGGATGGATGGATAGATGTATGGATAGATGTGTGTATGGATGGATGTATGGATGTATGGATAGATGTGTGTATGGATGGATGTATGGATAGATGTGTGTATGGATGGATGTATGGATGTATGGATAGATGTGTGTATGGATGGATGTGTGGATAGATGTGTGGATAGATAAATTTATGGATAGATGGATGTATGGATAGATGTGTTTATGGATGTATGATAAATGTATGGATAGATGGATGTATGGATAGATGTGTTTATGGATGTATGATAAATTTAGGGATAGATGGATGTATGGATAGATGTGTTTATGGATGTATGATAAATTTATGGATAGATGGATGTATGGATAGATGTGTTTATGGATGTATGATAAATTTATGGATAGATGACAGATGACAGACAGGTGGTTGTTAATCATGCCTGATTCATCAGTTCTCGCCTGCTTTAGAAACGCAGCTATCGCCATGACTACCGATGGCACACATACATGCAGCAGTGTAAATGATTTGAATATTTATCAGGATGCGAGCTGTGAATAATCCCCCCCCCCAGATCCAGCGTGTGCTCTGAAAGGCTGCTGGTTTGAAGCCTGTGCCAGAACACCCTGTGCTCCCTTGAGAGGGGAAATGCTGAGTTTTCTACCTTGCGTGAGAAGCTGGAGGGTTCTGACTTCCTCCCGCACCCGAAGCTGTAGAACCTGTTGCAGGATGTGCTGCCGCTGAACTTCCTGCATGATGCCCATTCGCTCCAGTTTCCTGTCGGTCAGTCTCATCAGAGCGCGTCCTGAGAAAAACAGATACATCAATGAAAAGAAAGAAAAGCTCCAAACTATTGTTGCTCACTCACGTGATTGTTGTTCACAGAGTTTTGAAGTTTTGGTTCACCATTAAAGTTAGAGGTCGCATGACCTTCAGTCAGAACGATGCACTTTAATTCAAAAGCCATAAAAAAGACTGAACTGTGTTTGGAATAGCAGATAAAGCTCTATTTCCCCTCCATTGTTATGGATTTCTAGAAAACAAAGTCTAAATGCAAATTTCTTGTAATTAAAGATAAATATTGGCCTTCAAAGTTTCATCGTTAAAATAAATACTTTTCATGAGGTTCAGTTTATCATATAAATTGCATACATTTTTCATTTTCCCTCCCTAAAATGTGAATAATTTCATAATGTCCTTCATTTAATCATCCATTTTTTAAAGGCAAGTTTGTGTGGTTTAACTTAAGACCAATGATTTTCTTTGTAAAATTTCCTTTCTAAACTGTTGTTGGTTAGTTCCAGGACTCTCATTGTTTGATTGAGATTATTACATCTTTTGACCAGCACCATATTCTTTTGACTTCAGCCAGGTGGCACCTAAACGCGTCGATGCTGCCAAGTAAAAAGCCTGAATAGAGTCTGAAAGGGTGAAAACAAGGCTTCAGAAATAAAAAAAAGATGGCCGACACAGAAATAAAAAAAGAATTAGATGAACACGCTGATAAAGGAGAAAACCAATGTGCACGCAACACATGCTGCTAAAAGTCTATAAATATTGACCAACCGTCAATTGGCACCTCCTCTTGTAACCAAAGATAGATTGGCATAGCAACAGAGGCTCGTCTTTGCTGCTTTCATGATTCTGGCTCAAACATTGGCGGATATTTAGAAGCTGTGACGCTATCTCGGAGATTTCTTTCATTTCAGCTAACAGCAGTTGACCTTCTGCCTTCAAACTGGAAAGTTTTTGTCGAAAGACACCTTTGTCAAATAAGTTGGTCCATAAAGAAACATCAAAGCATCACATGACCATAAGCCCACTCTTGTAAATGTACCCATATATCTGCATCTGTACATGTGATCAGCTGGATATTGAGATAAACTAGCGTCTCCAAAATGACACGAAAGGGAGAAGAAATTAACAGGGTGACCCCCCCCCCTTCATGGACAGGGGGACAGAGGAGACTGACTGAGGACAGTGGGGAAGAGAACTGACCCCATGGACACAGTAGTGGGCCCGAGGACAGTTCTCCTAAGGCCTAAGATAAGAAAAAGTCCCAACTGAGACGACTGACCGACCGGCCACAACACTCAGATCCATCATCTCGCGTTTCCTGAACGCACCACAAAAAGCTGTTCCGGAAGTTTAATCTGGATCTGGATCCCCGGATCTGATGTGTCCGAAACGTTACGAATGGGGCAATTTCTAGCATATTTACAGAAATGTGGGCGTGGCCTCGCCATGTTACCTGGCAACAGAAGTGAAAAAGAAAGTTTACTTTGAGATGTTTGTGGTGGGTTTTAGTGCAGGGAACACCGGAGTTTGTCAACGTGGGCCAGCCGTGTGTGAAAATTGCTTTTTCAAACTAACGTCAATAACGTTGATTTAAATGATTGCAAGAACCTGAATTTGGGTTGAAAATGTAATTCATGTCAGTGTGTTTGAGGTTTATTCTTTCTTTTGGATTTGAGCTGCTGTTTCCTCCACTGTCATGATGGAAATTACAGGTGGATAAAGAGAGCAATTTGAGGATGTCAAATGTTGTCTCGCCTTATTTTAGCCTCAAATAAACATGGAAATAATACTTTCAGCATCTTTTTAAGTGGACACTCCCTCCATTTCTCCCATTTTAACGTTTCTCCTGCATCACATAGTTCAGTTCCCACCAAACAAACAAGGGCTCAAATGACCACACAAACATTGCAGAAACTTCACACACAGTGGAAGCGAGCGTGTGCGTGTGTGTGTGCGCGGGTGTATGTGTACAGCAGTGTTTGGCGGCAGCAGATGAATCTACAGCCACGGAGGTGATAAATGGGAGCTTAAACTGTGCTGCACAAACATACGCAGGGTGAAAGGAAAGTGTGGGAAAACTGGGAATATGCGCCCTCCTGTCACACCAGCACGGCACAGACGGAGCAGCAGGCCTCCGCTTCTTAGAAGATAAAGCATCAAGGTCAAGATCACCATCGATGCGAGATGCTTCTCCCACTTCAGCCGCGCCCTCGCCACGATGACCCTGCCGTGCAGAGACACCTGGCTGATACAGATGACTTCCACATCGCAGCTAATGCACGTAGAAATCTCGCATGCAGCCGTGCAGCCATGTGCCGGGTGATGCACCTGACCTCCAGCAGGAGCAGCTTAACAAGTGACCGTACAACATTATCATTGTAGGACCATCCAGAGGCAGCATGATGTCAGTGATGATGTTAACCTCTAATACAGGAGAACCAGCAGGAACAGCAGGAACCATGACTGGTCTCTTTCAGTCTGCTGGTCATTAGAGTAAAGCTGTTGGTTAACCAAAGCTAACGACCTCAGGCTCGCCGATGTTCATTCCGCCAACACCATGACCTCACAACTGGAGGAGAAGGTTTGTGTGTAGCACTTATCCAGGCACTGACGCTGTTTCAGCTAAGCCGTCTCGTCTTCAGCGGCTCCTGAGGACTCTCAGGAGGAGCTCGGCTCAGTGCGATTATTGTGATTGAGTCATGTGACCGCCGTGCTGATGAGAGAGGCTGCCGTTTATTTCTAAATCTGTAATTTTCCCGGTCATTGCAGCAGTTCTCATGGGGACAGGAACACTAATGACTTTAATAAGGGGAGTCCATTCTTTCTAATTCCTCACAGTTTGATCCTTTTCCGCTCATTTCCTAATTACAAAGGTGGACAGAAGAATATTTTATCAGCGGATCTGTGAAATTAAGTGTCCGAAATGAGATAAATGACATTTCCTGCAGCCACAGCTGAAGACACGGAGACGTGGACTCTCCCAGTCCTCGTTCTGTACAACAGGAGCCCAGTTTGGGTCAAACTGAGCTGCAAAGAGCTGAGAAGAGCCCCGACTCTTTGTTTGTGCTGCTGCTGCCGTCTCCTGTGTCTCTGACACCAGGAAGCAGGACAGGACGCAGGTACGAGCCTCCTTTCCTATTACAGAGCATTAATTATTCAGTTCGTGGACCCACTCTACAGCCCCAGAGGGGGTTGAGGGATGAATTCAGATACAAATAACAGGTTTTAATTTCCTGACACGGATGTTTTGGATTTGGTTGTCAGGCTTTACCTGCGGCTGAGGATTCCTGCCTTTCCTTTTCCTCCTGTAATCCATATCATCTTTAAGTGAATCTGCACTGTTAAATCTGAACAGCTTCAGTGTAACAGGATTGTTTTCTTACATCTCTGCATAGTTAATGAGTGTAAAATCCTGCAATAACCCCCCAGTCTGAAAGTTTGCAGCTTGTAGTGGCAGTTGAGTGGCGACGATCCCCCGTCACTCTCCTCCATCATGACCTTTGACATCCCCTCTGTTTACACCGATTAAATCCCAGCTCTCGGAAATTGTGTGTTTAACTAATTTGCCTCGGAGAAAAGATTTGTGTGGCTGTAATTATAACAGATGAGGGACTAATATCTAATTATGCCGTTAGACGCTTTAATGCATTTTTAATGACAGATGACGGGGGAAGTCGAACTGATTCTAGCCTCTTTTGGGGGGGTTGGAAGGTAAAAACAGTCTGGGCGGGGATGATGGGAATCATTGATTTCTTTGGCCGAGGCTGCAGGAGCCTTTCTGAGAGACACTTGCTGCATCCTGAAGCCAGTTGCTGCATTTCTCTCATCGCTGTTGCGGGTTCACGACAACAGTGCCTGTGTGAACTCTGACCTGCAACACCTTTATTTATCTGCTGCTATATGGAGGGAAAACTACGTCTCCAAAAACAAGCAAGGCTGAGTCCTGCTGGCAGCCGGAGAAGACGAGTGAGACGACAGCTGGGAAATTCAAGTCTGGAGAAAATGTGATAATAATCGGACCAAACGTATCGATGCAGACGCAGACGACGGAAACATGGACCCGGTGTCCAAGTGTCAAATGTCCACGCGTCTTTTCTAAAAGACTGTTGGAGGAGAAGAAAATATCAGCATAATGATTCAAAGAGTTGCCTTGGAGACCGCTTGATGTGGCTGGACCTGTTCTAATTGGGATCTGTTAATTAATGTTTCAAGAAAAGACAAACGGAATCATTATCGGGGTGTGTGTGTGTGTGTGTGTGTGCATTAACCTTTTCCTTATCTGCTAATTAAATGCCATCAGCAGCAGAATGTTTCAATCAGAAAAACGTATTTATTTACAGCGTTACAACGTTTATTTCTTTTAACTCGGTGTTTTGACGGGAATGTAAAACTATGACCCCCCCCCCAAAATCTGCCTTTAGCCCCACCCCCTCCTCTAACAATCCTGTCAGTGATTGGCTGGACCACAGTTTGTTCTGCTATGGGGTACAGCCTGCCCCCAACTCGTGGTTTCCTTTCCATCTACCCCCCCCACCCGGATCACGGGAAGCTGCCAACAATTTGAGGCAAAAATGAAATGGAATAGTGCACCTTCAAGATGAAAGGAAAACAACATTTGCATCCAGTTGAAGAATGACCCAAGATGCAGCAACAGCTCAACACGCGCCCAATGAACCATGGGTAATCTCTGGGACCCCTCCCTCTGCTGCCCCAGAGAAATATGTGTGACTTGAACTGTGTAGCAGCAAAATTCATATTTTCAGACCATTAAACAGTGGATGCTAAATCTCCAAACACCCTTCGCAAACATATAACAGTCAAAATGCAGGAGGCTGAAACGAGCGTGAGTCATTATCGTGCTCATCGTGACCGAGGAGCCATTTATCCTGCCAGCCCGCCGCCGAGGCGAGAAGGCCCTCGATGGCGACAAATAAACATATTAATGTGATCATTCGTGCTCTGAGAGGTGAAGAGCACGGCAATTAGTGCTGGTCTGTTACTGCGGGGAGAGTGTCATTAGCGCCAGGGTGACCTTGAGGAACCTCGTTAGGGAAATGACTGACGTAGAGACCGCTGATGACATGGAGGCTGACGGAGAGGAAGCGAGAAGGTCCGGACAGAAGGTAGGCTGAGCGGATGCATGTCGACTGTGCTACAGAGCCCAAGCAGACGGTACCTGTGATGTCGTGCTGTTTGAAGGAGTCGCTGTAGATCTGGTGCTGACTGGGACAGTGTTTCTTCAGCCATTTGCACACATCCTGCTGGGTCCACAGGGCCACTGGTTTAGACAGCTTCACATATCCTGGCTGAGACCAAAGAAAAACCTCAAATTAATAATCTCACTTCTTAGATTTTCTACTGACTTTTGACTGAAGCACCTATTTGGACTGAAGAGATACGATTTTTGACGACAGTCAAGAGTTGAGGCACATTTAAACTGTGCCGACTGTCACAGATGAGTCTGGTCCTCTTCTTTCCCCAGGAGAAACCCCCCTCTGAACCAGCCTATATATCACACTCAGGCTGCTCAGATGAGCAGGGGCCCTGGTCGGGCTCTGCTGCCACCCTCATGGAGACATGACATGGCGTGACAGTGCTTGTCTGAAGACCTCCACTACCTGAGCAGCGTCTCTGAATATGTGAAAAAAGATCTGATAATAAACTGATAACTGTCTTGTCCCCTCAGACGGAGCTCAGCTGACCATCAGAGGCAGAGTCTCAGAATCAGAAGAGCCCACAAGATATCGCTCACCCCCCCCCCCCAGCATAATAGTGAATGTCACTGCTGCGTGGTGCAGCATGAAAATGGAGACGCCGTCTCTCCTCCACCCAGGAACAGCAGAATAACTGGTGCTGGCAGCAGCTCGGCACGGCATCTTCACCCCCCCCGCAGTCTCACCGCTCCCTGTCAGATCTATCACATCGTCTTTCTCACTTCCTCTCTGCATACACTGAAGCCCCCCCCTCACTTGCTTCTTATTACCTCTCTCCTTCTGTTTGCCACAGCTTCTTCCCACCCACTCTCCATCTAGCAAACTGGCAAACTGGAAGCAGAAGTTACTGGGCGGCCGAGTGGGACGCTCCCCCTGCAGCCACACCAGCCAGCATGTTTTTGGGTCACCTCTCATGCACTCCAGCTACTGTTGCCTCGTCAGACTCCCAAATCCGCCATCGAATCAGGAAAATAAATGAAAGAACGCCCTGCTTCTGGTATTATTTCAGACTCATTTCACTCCACAGTACTTTTACATCCCTGGAAAAACATAGGCGGGTTTAACTCTGCGAAGCTGTGCATGGATAAGCAGGGAGATTCAAGAAGAAAACCACATTAACCATTAAACACAGTGCAACTCAAAGCTAATTAACCCTGACTGGAAGCCTGAGGCAACAGTGAGGGAAAGCGCATGAGGACGGAGAGTTTAGGAGAGCAGAAGCAGGAGGAAAGATAGATGAGGCAGCAGGCAAAGGAGGAAAGCGTAGACCCTTGTTTTCCATGAACCCGTCGGTGAGTCAGTGGCCATCTGTGTTTTCCATTCTGCTCTGATTTAGCCTGTAGCGGCTTTTTCTAGGGACCAGAACAATAGGTGAGCCGGGGCCGTCCTGTCTGCCAACAGAGCCACAAGGTGCAGGGAGAATACAGCAAAGACAAGAGGCTGAAAACAGGATGATGCTCAAAGAGTCTGCGGGCCAATTAGAGATGTGAGTGACAGCACGGGGGGGAGACGAGAGCCTGCTTTCCATCTAACAGCAGCACGTCCAGGAAAAGAAGCACTCGCTCATAAATGCATCCACATGTGCTGCTCACGCAACACCTACACCGAGGGAACGTGCAAAGCGTCCAACTGTGGCGTGCCAGCTTGAATCTAGCCATGATTTAATTGACAAGCAACAGTCCCACGCAGCTCCCGTTATTATTGAGGTTACCTTAGCAACAGCGCGAGGACAAGTTCAACAAGCAGTTGAAAAGAAAGAAAGAAAAATTAACCTGAACGTGAGCCGCTGGTAAAGTTAGTGCCAGAAGGTCCCCGTGTGAAGAGACACTGGTCACAGAGTAAACGGGGCTGTTTATATCGACACCATTGTTATTCTCAGCTTTCAGACTCATGATTAAGGTCACCCGTCTTCCCACTCAGTTAAAAATGTCAAAATTGGCCCTCATTTTTAGCCAACTTTGCCAGGCAGATTCTGCAGGCGTTCAGAATTGTGTTTAATTCACAGGAATAACTCTCAGTGCTGGAGTTCACTCATCAGCATAATGTGTGGAACTGCAACATGCATTAAATGAATGTATGCATATAGAGATCTGATGAAGCCATCCCCAGAGAGGAAGAGCTGTGGTGGGGTCCATGTCTAGTGCCTGATCAGTTGTCTCCTCCATTTATCCAACTTCTAATCCAACCACTCTTCCCAGGGTTCACCACCAGAGCGTGAAGGATGATTCTTCAAGAAAGGTTTGATGATTTTTAGAACATAAGACATCAGAGCAGATTAGAAGCTCAGGTCCTACCCTGCTGTCACACAAGAAAATCTATTTTTTTTATGACTTTTCTAAATATCTTGAGAGTTTTTTGAGACTGTCGTTCCTGTTTAGCAGCTGTGTAGCTCTGTTGTGTGTTCATGCTTCATTTTCTTGTAAAATAAATTAGATAAAAACACCTTAGCTTATCCAAATTACAAACTCTACTAAAAATTGCATGAAGGGCTACTTTTAATCTCTCTATATAAGAATATACATAATCAACTATAGACTTCCAATTTTACTCTCAGTCAGCCATCTATTCTGTGGTTAATAAACACCAGAATGATGTTTCTGAGCTTGATGTATCTCTACTCAGCCTCTCCATATTTCTGCCTGCCTTTTATTTCGCATTTAATAAAAGCAATTCTAAGGAACATGTTCCTGCACGCTGAAAGTCGATTCCACTCATCTACAGCGACACCTAGTGGCGAATCTGAGAACTGTAGTATTTGTGCCGCTAGATAGAAAAAGGACAGGAAGAGGAGGAGGAGGAGGATGAGAATGAGGAGGATGAGCGTGATGGCTGCTGCCATTACTGTCATATGACTGAATGGCTTTTTGAGACATGGAAATCCCTGTCATCATCCCCACCTCCGCAGCAGCTAATTATTAGTTCTAGCAAATCTCTCTCTCTGTCTCTGTCTGTCTCTAAGTTTGTGTTTCTCTCAGCTGTATCTGGAAAAACATTGCAGTCATTCCCGTTTGGCCTTTTACAGTTATCGATGCTCAGAGGCATCTGTTGATCAATGAAGAAAACAGCTGGAAGAAGAGATTTAAGATCAGTGTTCTGACATAACGTTAGCCTGCATCGCCAGAACTGTTCCACCAGGAAGAGATCACAGTGATTCTGTTGGCCAGAATTAAAATGGCACTCATTTACTGGAGAACTAAAGAGGAACCTGCAGACACACCCTGTATGAGACGGTCGTGGCGTCGCCAAGATCCATCAGACTTGCAGGACTGGAGACGTCCTGGTCAAACAAACTGGGCAGATCGAAGTGGTCTAAAGGTCACACATGTCGGAGAGATAAACAGACAGTGTCCCCTTCTTCTTACCGAGTGTTTTTTTGTGAACTTCCTTGTAGAAAATCTGTAATCTAAGCAATTCTAAAATCAGTGAAGCTCCCTTGGATGGTTGGACGATTTTGTGAAAGGCGCTTAATAGTGAGAGAAAACTCTAGTGTAGGTCAACAAGGCTGTGTGTGCCCAGAACAATGGCAGTCCTCCAAACCAGTCGAATGGATCACTTTGATTCAACCGAACTGAATGAATAGTTTGAGAGCTGCTTCACCAAGCAAGAAGAAGCTCTTACCCGGGTCAGCTCTGACTCAGAGACGGAGCGCTGAGGCGCTGAGCGGCGCTGGTACGCAGGAGGGCTGATGTCCCGAAAGCTCGGGCCGTCCTCGTCCAGCAGCACAGCTCCGCCATCGACAAACTCCTCCTCTTCTTCCAGCTGGGACGTCATGTCTTCAGGACAGACCTGGTGGTCGATTCCATTCTGGCTCAGGTTGCAGTGAACAGCTGTGAGGAGGAAAAAAGACACCACATCAGCGCTGATGTTTCATTTTAAACATTTAATATCAGATAATTTTATCAATATTACACAACAGAGAGGTGAATTCTTGACACTTTGTGGTTGTTGTGCAGGACATTAATCTACAGGTTAATAATACTCGGTAATATTTATGAAATTTCATTGAGCGCATGGATATATTTCAAGCCCTTTTTCTTTGCATTGCGATGCCATAACAGACCAAAGGGACAGGCTCAATGTCGTCAATATAATAATATTTTATTCAAACATCCCATTTTATTCTCACTTTCTTTCTCGTATTGGTGACGTCATATCCCGCCATACCATCACAAGCCACTAGATGGCAGCAGAAAACCACAGTGAGGCGCTTCGTCACAACCCGATTCAACAAACAATTTAAAATCACATTATCGAACTAAACCTAAAAACAATATCCAAATAATACATGTGATGGGTTGTGACAGCTATTGCTTTAATCAAATAGTCTCAATGACTTTGCTGTTGGACACTTTAATGGGCCACAAAAGTGATCATTTAAGATAATTTAGTACATAATATAAAGTCAAAACATCCAGACACGTTTCTTTTTTTAAGCCTGCCGCATCAGTCTGAAACAGTGCAACTGGAGCACGTTTGAGATAAACCTGCACAACAACGTCCCACATGAAGTTGTTATTTCTGATCACTTTACTGGAAATATCACAATCAGGGAGCAGTGATGTAGGCCAGAAGGTAATAGGCAATTTGTCACCTTCTGATCTGCCAATTCTTTCCTCAAAGGAGCCAAATGACTCCCAAACGAGGAAGAGGAGCCAAAGACCTCAGCTGCTGCGAACACTGCTGTGCTGCAGGTTTAAAGGGCAGAGTCGTGACGTTAACGTGCAGCTCTCCAGGATGGTCAGACAAGATGAATGAAGATGCATTAAGATAAACAGCCAGACAGCACTGGTCTACACAGAACCCTGGACCATTCATTCAGGAGAGTTGGCGCTTTTATTAACAACCGTTAATAGGTTGCGGTCAGAAAGATGACACAAACACGCAGCCCAGACAGAGTGTGAGGCGGCGGCAGACTGAAGAGCGCAGCCAGTAACAGGAAGTGATGACAAACCACTGCGGATCAGCAATTAAATCACGTAAAACACAAATCATTACGGCTGGGAACTGGACAGTCACAGCAGCATCTGTGCTGCTGTCATTCTGGGAGGGGGCACCTGCTTCTGGAGGGGCTCTGGCACAGCGGAGATGCACACACAGGCTGAGGAACGCTGTTGGAAGGGGACTCGTGAGGGAAAAGACTGAGCTTTTAAGTAAAAGCTGAAACATGTTGCTCCTGACTGAAGATTAAATCCTCTTACAGCGCTTGCTTGAGCTGCATGCTACTTCTTGGTGGAGGGATATGAGCAATAAATTCGTGCACGGCCGACATCTAAATAATTTTTATACAGAAAAACTTCGAACACGTGTAGCCAACATGTGTCCAGTCTGGGTTTTGCTGATATGATCCCGAGCTACTGACTTTAGCTGCTTCTTTACTTGACTTCGCTCAGCTTGGATGAAGAGCGAATCATGGCGAGTTTGTAGAGGAAAAGCACGATGGCGAAGAGACGAGTGTCGGCGTGCGCTCGCTGATAGGGTGACGCTCAAACGTGCCAGATGTGCACGCTGATGCTGAGGTCTCCTGACAGCCCCTTTTAAACCCACAGAACATCCACGAGAGGCCAGGAGCGAAACAAAGCCCACTTAAGATGCACAGCACGACACGTGGCCCCCTCACTGCCTCTTTATGCTCTCGCCTCTCCTGCCTGTGATTCCCTCCATGACTTCCGTTCAACAGCTCCACCGAGGAAGGAATGAATGATACATCCAGTCCCGAGAGCATCAACAGTGGGAGACAGAGTGAAAGGATGGAGGGATGGAAAGGAAATGAAAGTGCTGTATTTCTGCGGTGGCTGCGGAGGCAACACGGCGCCGAAAAGCTTTTTTTTTTAA
Organism: Takifugu rubripes; assembly: GCF_901000725.2. Classification (NCBI taxonomy): domain Eukaryota; kingdom Metazoa; phylum Chordata; class Actinopteri; order Tetraodontiformes; family Tetraodontidae; genus Takifugu; species Takifugu rubripes. Next base: position 10,488,933 of record NC_042296.1, on the reverse strand, counting down.
AGCAGCAACTGTTACTATAAATAGCAACGTTCTACTCGGCTCCCTCCGCCCGAACATGCGCTGTGGGGGTGGGGGGGGAGATGGATGAGAGCAACACTCTCATTTTTCTCAATGAAATGAGGCAAGATGAAGAAAATATGAATGCGAGTAAGACGGGACACCTGTGTCCAGAACAACTGCACCATAATTCATACACATGGATTATTATGGGCTACTGATACATTGATCATTAATGATGGAATAAGGGGAAATTTCAACTATTTAATGTGAACTTCTGCCAGATTTCCATGCAGTCCAATTGGGAAGTATAAACACAGAGAACTGTCCACACCCAGATGTTTCCACAGCTGCACTCGAGCAGATCAGGAATACTGGAGGAAATTAACGACCTCAGAGGAGAAGAAATCACATAAATTGGCACGTCGGGCCTCTTCAGACAGGTCGCGGCTGTCGGAGGCAGGAATCCATCCCAGTATTCCCAATCAGAACTGAATGTTCCCACTTTGCCACCATGATGCCATAAACAGTCCTACTGGTTTAGACTGGTTCAAATGATATCAGGCTGTTAATGTCTTGATTGTTTTAAGTGTCATTAAGTCAGACATTGGAGGTGTCCTTTGAATGAGCACAAGCTCAATACTGGAGTGGGTGAGTATTAATATAGCATCATCTCTTTGGACATCTCTGCCCTGCAAACTGGCCCAGTGAGGAGAACGTTCCAGTGGGAGAAGATAAAGTGCTCCTGCAGAGTCTGCTTCAAAGTGAAGCCAACAGAGGGTCCGTAATTAAAAGTGAAGTTTGTTGTGCGAGGCCTTGAGCCTTGTAGCGAGCTCGTTCTCTCTGACTGACTCTCTAAGTGGAGGTATGTGAGGACGACCCAGAAACAAAGGCGCGAGGGGGGGGTGGGTGTCCGAGGCCGCGGGATGTTTAACAGCAGAGGTGAAGCCGGGCACAGCCCTCTGACGGGGACGCGCCCGGCACAGGAAGGAAGCGGGTGCGTTCATTTCAGCCCCGTCTGTGCAGAGAGAGCGCTCGGGGGGGTCTGAAGAGGTGGTTTGGCACCAAAACTGGCAGCATCTCGAGTCAATGACATTCCAGTCATCCGTGCAGCTGCAGAGCTTTGAAAATGTGATTCGTGGCTCACAGCTGAATCTAAAATGAAGTGACTACACAGCTCAGGAAGCAACGTGGAGGTTTCACACACACACACACACACGTAAACACACAAAATGTTCTCATGCCTTCTGTACACAGACAGGCCGAGGGCACATCCACATGGGGTGTTGATTAAATCCATCCTGTGCTCTCTAATTTAGAAGCAGGGATGAATGTATGAGAGGAGCGTGCCTGCAGCCTTTGGGAAGAGTTACCCATCAGAGGGGGGAGAAAGGACAGTCAGACGGCCGTTACAAAAGTGCTCATTAGAATATGGTTGAAGGGTGGGAAGAGACGGGCAGAGAACATCGCCAGGAGAACGGCGCCTCTCTGGACAGGAGCCTGGAGGAAGAGCTCACTGCTCAGTGAGGTTAAACTGAAGAGACACCGGGAACAAATTCTTTAATCCTCACCAGTCTCATGGAGTTTGTGTCAGCAACTAAAATAAAAGTCAAAGCTCCAGCAGTCGCTGTTGTTGTCTTTGTCCAGATTTTGACAGACATTGGCGCACCGGAGACGTGGAGACATGTGGTTTCATTGTCTTTGAGTACATCTGACAGCAGAAGCTGCACATCAGAGCCAGATTGGGATATTAATTCCAATGTAACTCGGATCTTCAGGTCTTGGTGTGAGGTCCGAGTCCTTCACTGTCACATATTCTGATATCATCCATCATCCATCCTTCTCCTGACAGCCTCCTCGGAGCTGTCAAGAGTTCAGTGCTCCTTCATTGTTTGACTTGTCAGGTTGGAGCAGAGCAGCAGAGCCAACATCAGAGAACCGCTGAGATGTTTAAGTTCCTGCCTCACAGGGAAACAAAGTATCTCTTTTATCAGCGTGTTGCAGCAATCCCCAGTTCTCCCAGAGCTAAAGAACCAGTCAGGGCTGGGCGTTGCTGCAGGGTTATGAAGCATCACAAGACTCCAGTGGGTTCAACTCTCAGCGTGCAGATTGCTGTTATGTTTCAGGAGGCATCAAACTTCAACAATATCCACTGAACACAAGCCTCAATGGGAAAACTCCACAGTTGGGCAGCTTCAGTCATCAGCCAATATGTGTTTTCTATGAAAGCTTCAGTTCAGCTGCATGTTTAGGTATACACATGACGTCCTGGGGACTTCACAGAGAGACACAAGCTGCATCCAGGTGGAGCACACCTCTGTCAGAGCCTGTTTAGACCAATGGGAGAGATGTCAGGAGAGCTCCAGTCAGGGTCACACATCACTCTGCTAAAGCACCATTTCAGGACCCTCTGAATAATTCACAAACAGTCTGAGCAGCTTTTTTTTTGCCCTCAACTAAGATGAAAATAGGAAAATAAAATCCATGAATGAACAATAATCACAATATGCATCATCTACATATCCGTGTGTGTGTGTGTGTGTGTGTGTGTGTGATGGTGTTATGACCCATTACTAACCAGACATGGTGCAGGGAGGCGCATGAAACATGCATGACTTTATATAATATGACTATACTGAAATGACTAAAATACACAAAAACACAATAAATAATAAATAACACACCGAGTCCATCCACATACCAGAGAATAAATAATACAAAATAAATCATTTATTACCAGTCTTGGCCATGTTATTCATGGTAGAACTGTAACACACACACACACACACACACACACACACACACACACACACACACAAATCACTCAAAACTACTGAGCTCTGAATCAGAGATCATTATTATTCAGTCATGAATCCAATAATACATTTTAAACCTAAGATTTAAATGCTTAAATAAAACTTATATTAATAGTGGATCTCGCACGTAGTAACACATTTATCTACAACAACAAAAAATCACTATAGTTGAATTCCTTCGAGCATATTAATTCCTTTGGTGCGTTACTGTAAATGTTTGTTATCCGTCCATCTGTTAGTTGTGTTTTTAGCTAAAGCTGAGAAATCTACATAAAAAAAAAAATCTCTCTGACACAGTCGGTGGTTTCTTCCACCCAGCTGACATTTAGCTGCAGACGCAACACTTGGATCACTGACTGTGGGGTGATGTCATCTCTCCATCCATCCATCCATCCTCCATCCATCCATCCTCCATCCATCCATCCATCCATCCTCCATCCATTCATCCATCCACCATCACTCCATCCTCCATCCATCCATCCTCCATCCATCCTCCATCCATGCTCTACATTTCATCCTGATGCTAACACTAACGCCCGAGGCTGGCTGGATCAGGTGCGACCGGTTGGATCCGTGTTAAAAGAGGTGCCAGCGTGCTCTCGCGGAGAAAGAAAAAAAAAAGTTAAACCAAGGAAGGAGAGACAGAGTGAAAGAAGTGAGAACGACAAAATGAGTCAGAGGGAAAAAGAGTGAAATGACCCATTTTACAGCTCAAACACGGAAGCTAAATATAACCGTGGTTCGTTTGGCTCGTCGTGAATCTCAGGCATGAAGCTGCGTTCAAAAGACGACAGAAATAGAGTGCTTTAATTTAGCGCTGAGTAAGATCTATAAATATTTGATGAGAGCCTCTGACAGCAACACAGTTATTGCACACTAAGTGGAAAGTTTAGGATTTCTAAGAAAACCACGTGATGTTTGAATAAAGACTAAATTTAAACTCTTATATGAGGCAGGATGTACCAGCTTCTGTCCCAGTGATCAGGGTCAGCACAAATGTGGACGAGTTGTGTTATTGAACCCAGCTTCAAGTTTGTGTCACACCTGTACAGGTCAGACTGGTTGGCACGGTGGGATTTAGTGGTCACCTGATGGGGAAATAGCCTTCAAATAGCACCAATTCACCAGTTCACATCACGTCTGAGTGCTACCGAGGCTGTTTTTTAAACTACATTTCAAAATCTACATTGTGTCTGATAGGCTGCTCAAAAGTGGGAGTCAGAGAGCAGTGCATGATGGGAATATTGTGCAGAAACACCCTCAACATCCGAGAAATATCAAAGAATGTGATCAGGAATTCCAGATTTAACAAGCGACAGCATCTGTGTCTGCTCAGCACCACGCCAACATCTGAGATCTGCAGCTGCAGCCGTTCAGCAGCTACGCGGAGGCCTGACGAGCGCTTTAGAACGGAGATGAGAGCGATAGATGATGGGCTGCTCTTCAGCTTTTGTCCTGAGTTTAATCTGATGCTCAGGGCGGATGAAGGACGGGAAAACTGCTGCTTACTTTTGTTGTTTGAGTGACAAGGACTCGCACGGTCAGCCGGGTGAAGTGAGCTGTCCCTAAAGAGACAGGGATGCTAAAGATTAGCGTAGAAGGGAAGTGACAGATTTAAAGTGGTCACATGATCAATCTGGAGCTCATTTGAAAATTCATCAGCTCTTAATGTGGAAAAGTGACGACGCCTTCTTTTACTGCTCTGAGAGTCTCCTGTGATTCGAGCCGACTGAGCGGGGACACAACTCATCCTGAGGCTACAGGTGACACCTTCACACTGTGAGAACAGCGAGGGAGGGGCCTCACAGGTGACGCATGGATGTGAAAATAAGCCCGATCCTCTCTTCTCTAGACCGAATCAGGTTCTTCAGATTCATAGAAATAATAAATCAGCACTTCTCACTTAAAGATTAGTTAGTAAATGAATTTTGACATGTTGGTTGTGTCTCATAAGAGAATGTGCGCTGCAGCACTTTGTGTGCACCAAAGACGCACACCTGCGGGTTGATTCGCAACACTGCTGCTGGATGACAGTTCCAACATTTTCTTCTCTTAATCCCATTTTCCTGCTGAGTAAGGTTGAGCAGGTTCTCCAGCAGCGCCCTGCTTGCCCAGCTGAAGCATAACAGCAAATAACCAGACTGTTTCTTCTTCTAACAGTGGTCCTGGGCCAGATCCTCAGGGGGGATGTAAAGTAGGGGTGGAGGGGGTCGGCGTGCTGTCAGAACAGGGCGGCGGCATCAAGAAGGTCTGATGCACAGAGAGGAACACACTCAGCCACGGGGGTAAACAGTGGCGCCAAGCAGAAGGCAGTTCAGGGCTGCTCCTCCGCTCCATGTTATAGTCTGGTTTTCCTGCTATGTCCATACATAGCAGTATGGATGTGTGTGTGTGTGTGTGTGCATGGATGGATGGATGGATGCATGGAAACATGGATGGATGGATGGATGGATGGATGCATGCATGCATGCATGCCTGGGTGGGTGGGTGGATGCATCGATACATGGGTGGATGGATGGATGGATGGGTGGATGGATGTGCATTAAAGCTGAGGATGATCCTGTTAATCACTCTTATTCCTCTCTTCTCACCTTATTTATTATCTTTATCCCTGTTGGAGATGTTGAAAATGAATTTTCCTCTGTTCTTTGGTAGCAACGTCCTTTTTCCCCTCTGTTGTCTCTCTGCATAACTCACATTCTCTCTGGATTTACTTCACCTCAGCTCCTGACATTTCCCTGTAGAATCCTCTGAAAGGCCACTGTTGCACCAGCACCAGCGCTGGTGACGAGCTGCCCAAAACTGGACCAGACAGGACACGTCAGCCGTGTGGCTGCTGGACTTGGATGTCCTCTCCATTCTTCCAAAACAACTGCAACCCAAGTATCCGTGTAGACGACCCCCACCTGACGGCGCCGTTGTCAACGCTGCCGTGGTTCTGAACAAACCTCAAGCTCATCCAGCGTTACACTGACACTGCTTCACCTGAAACAATGAGCTGGCAAAACAGCAGCCAGAGTTTTTAATTTAGTCTCATGATGAAGCAGAAAGAGTCCCATATATTCCTGAAAAGATGCCTTCAGGGGTCTAGCCTTGAGGCAGTCGGTAACCTTTATAAAAACATAATTTTATAAAAGAAAAGACATTTACTTTCCCAAAGCTTCATTCTGAAAGGTCTTAAAACCTTTTAAAGATTAGAATCTAATGACATTATAGATACTAATGGAGTTTTTACCTATGATACCATAACAACAATACAAAGAATAGAATCTACTCTTGAATTTGAGAGGCTAATTGAGGGTTCTGCAGAGCATAAATTAAAGAAGCAGAGAAGGACTCAGCAGAAATGACAATGATGACAAAGTGGCAGCGCCCTCCAAAAACACTCAAAGAAAGAGTGGAGTGTGTGTTATAAATCACTACATTCCTGATTTATATTGGCGCTTATGGACTAGTGGCAGCAGCGGAACAGTAAATGGTGACACCACAGGGTTCTTGGATGGGAAATTCAAGGCGATTAAGCAGAGATGACCTCATCTGTAGCACAGAAATGAACCGTTCTCATTTCAAATGGAAATATAACCCAGAGCCCGGAAACGGTTCAGTTACGAACAGATTTGAGGCTCAAGACGCTGCAGTTATTAAAAGTCTGATATGGGAGAGGAGACAGTCTTCATTAACCGTCAGGGTGCAGCCAAATACTTTGACCTGGACGGCTCAGATAACCATCAAACCATCATGCTAAACATGCACGAGAGACCCGACGTACAGCTAAAGCGCTGTGTCCACTTCAGCCTGATGGTTACTGGGACAAGAACTTGCATCAACGCTCTGATCCTGAATCTAGCTGCTTTAAGGTGAGGTCCTCTGTCCTCAGGGGACAGAAGGTTTCCCTCTGCCGGCTCCATCCCTACCCAGGTCTGACCTGGTCTTTAAAGGTGCAGAGTGATGTGTGTGGCCTGTTCCAGCAGCTCCCATGAACAGGACGCATCCTTCAGCTCCTACAGTGACACATCGGAGTGAATCACGGCCGAACATCCTGTTCCTGCCGCAAGACACAGAATTCCCCTCATATTTCCTGGCCTTTCATCTGAGCAGCACCCATAAAGAAATGGTGGCTATGCTGAGCAGGAAGATTATAGAGAATTAGTCAAACTTAAAGTCTCCTCATCAAATGCTTCAACTATAAAGCAGCAAAATGACTCCAGGATCTAATAATCTTTGTGCTTTCGTCTCAATTTAACCAGAACTCATCAATAAAACAACAGAAGTCTCCCGTGTCTCCATTTTCAAGGTTAAAAAGTCTTTGGACAGTCTTGGACGTCTCTTCCTCTGACGTGTCAGCGCAAACAAACTCAAAAGGTCAAGTGTTAAAGGTCAAGCGTCAGCGGGAGCAACACTGTCCAGCGTTAATGCAAGTGAGCCAGTTCAAAACAAGAAAGGCACCAACATTTAGGAGAAAGATGGAAAAGATTGGAACCATGATGAGCAGTTGTGGTGGAATCTGCCTTTTCACAGCAACATGACAAAGTTTTCAACCTTTTCTCATCATATTTTGGGGCTTACAAATGTTAGGAATAGCAAAAATAACCTTTTATTATTTTGTGTTTTAGTTAGCTCCTGAAATATGTTCCTCTGTAAAAGTAACTGTAATGGTTAGTGTGTTAAGCAGACACTGCAGACAGCAGAAGAGGAAGCACCTCAGAGCTTATCCATCCTCCCATAACCTCTTCAGTGCTAAGGGTGACAGGGGTTCTGGATCACATCCCAGTGGTCACCAGACAAGAAACACAATCACACCCTGGACGGCTCACCAGTCCATCACAACAGCAGTTATAAAGGCAGCCCGGAGTCTCTAATCAAGTCAAAACCTCCATGAAACAAAAGATGGAGGACACAGAGAAACCCAAACTGGGATTTAAACCCACAGCAGGAGCCCAGATTCAGATATAAAACCTGAAGTCAGCTTGGAGGACTGACGGGACAAACTGGTTTCCCTGGGAACTCACATGGAGCTCAGAGCATTTTAGGGTAATCTATCAAAACATTATCTGGCTTTGTTTAAGCCCATGCAAATCCATCAAAAGTGCTCACAGAGAATAAGTGATCAGCGAATAACCTCAGGTGAATCAATCAGGCGCGTGTTGGGTCAGTGCTGGGAGAAACCCAGAGATGTTCAAGTGCTCCAATTAAAATTGGACATTTTGATGCCGTGACAACACAGCAGGAGGCAAGAAGGTGTAGAAAACAGGAGAGACCGGTTAAGGTCAAACAGGCTGTCCTGCAGGAGCACTCATACCAATCATGCCCGAGCTGGGTGCACGCAGGAAGGGCTCCAACATACCTCTCATCGGGTTCTGGATCCACAAGATGCCGCCGATCAGGTGAGGAGACTGGCCAAGCATCCCGATGGCACTTTCCTCCCTCTCCTTACACTCCTCCGGCAACTGTGCACGTAGAAACGCGGGAGAAGACGCGGACTTCACCAGGTGCACATGTGCCACCGGATGAGCCTTAGCGAGCGCGCACGGACTTTTGCGCCACCGATGGAAATGAATGACGGTTCTTGTCTGTATGACCAAAAGAGACGGGACGAGAGAACCTCCTGACGCCTGGAACCACCTGACGACGCGTCTCGGTCGCAGACCTGTTAACCGACCCTGCCACGACAGAAGCTGCGCGTTCACACGGAAGCTGGAAATAAGAGAAGGTGACCAGGACAGCACGTAATGGCTCTAGCGTCAGCCAATCAGGAGGTGACCCGGCTCAGCCGGGGTGAGATCAACCCGAACAGCTTCTGTCATCACCAACAACTGAATCAAACGCCAACTAAATCCGGAAATATTCAGCACAGACGCGACGCGGAGCGGAGCGCTGGGGGGGGGGGTCTTACCTTCCACGGCCATCGAGGCTCACTGCGCAGACATCACTTGGGTGGGGGAAGCAATCAGTCAAGGCGGGCTCAGAGAACCTCGCTGGGCGCCTTCTCATCACTTTGCTGCGGGCGAGCCGGAGCGCACAGCTGCTGCTGCTGTTCCTGCCGCTCCGCCGAGAAGCATCACGGGAACTGTAGTCTCAGCGCCTGCGGGACTATCAGCCGTGATGCGTCCAGGTTTACTTTTACACTGAAAGGTAGCGTCCTTCATAATGTGTCCCTCCGGAGTGTTGATTCAACTAGTTTTACCATATTAACTCGGATCGTTGGTATCTAACTTTCAATTTGAGATTTGAACAGACTCTGGCCCTCAAAAACATCTCCAGTTCGACAAGGCTGCACCAGCATCCCAGGACTGGTGCCCTGCCAGCTCTGATGACGAGATTTTGAATGTCACAAATTCCATGTAAAAGGTGCATGTCATTGTGTCTAGAGTTTAGAATAAATAAATAAAGCAGCCTGAGCTGAATGGCACAGCACCCTCACACTTTTGTCACTGGGACATTCACTCATGTCATTTTTACAACAAGAGAGTCTCAATTGTACAATTATCAGGCCGTCAAACTGACAGTAAGCAGAGAGAGTTTCTATGGAATGCTCATTAACCACAGCAGAAGGCACTCCTACCTCTGAAGACAGGAGAAAACAACCAGTTTATGGCTGTGATTGTGCCTTTTGAACACATCTGTGGTAAATATCAAGATGCAAAAGCTCACTGACCAATATAAGATCAACGGAAAAGCAAAATAAGGTGCAAGAAGGCCAGACGGGGTGAACGCAGGGCCTCTGTTTGTGTGTTCATAGATAATCATTTCAAGGTTCGTTTCCAGGACTAATCGCTCAGCAGCAGCACGAGGAGGTTTGTCTGCATATTTCTCCTCGTATTTCTGGCCGTGGAGCAAGTGTCAACTATCAGGTGTGGCTCTTACCTGGTTGGTTCAGCCTGTCTGAGGGGTTTTCCATTGACGGGTGCTTCCGCTACATCATACGTGTAGAGGGAAAGAATTCCATGTCTTAAGAAAAAGTGCACAGAAAAGAAACTTGATGTGTGTAGCAGATAATGATAATGCAGATAGCCTGTTAGCTTGCTAGTGGACAAGGGACCCAGTGAAGAGTCTTCAGGGGTCGCCACAGAGACTTTTGGTGAGAGAGGGTTGTTTTTTATTATTATTTGTTATAATTAACTCATTCTTACCTTTGTGGAAGGATTGTAGGGCTGCAGCTGAATGTATTTGAGACAATGTAATGAGCTCTGATAAATTATCATTTTCAGAAGAAAGTGATAATCGCGACACATTTTAATTTCTGAACTCTTTATCGATGTTTTTTTTTTTTATGAAAGCGTCCTCTGAATAAGTTCATGGTTTTGATTTTTTAAATTTGAAATGAACATTTCTTGTGTTTTTTCAGTTTAAACTTAACCAAACCAATTGTGAAATAACAACATGGGCAGTGTGATACAGCACAATGACGAGAGGCAGGACGACACTTCACACACACACACACACATACGAAACTAACCTCTAAGACAGTTACATAACAACAAAGCAAGAAGCCGACTCACTGTTTCACCCTCTGAAATTATGAGATAATAATGACTTCTGTACCTGAGTATCATTTATAAACATCATTATTTGGTGAATTACACTGATGAGCGCAGGGCTGGTGCTTTATTTACTATATACTGTAAATTACATTGTTATTTATATCGTATGTGGGACAGTGTTGGATAGGAATGCTGCCGTGTGCGTGTTTTCTGCTGAGCCATTGCAAAGAATATTTGCTCATTTATGAGTCTAGAAATACAAGAAATTGTAATTATAACTTCTGGAAAGTTTTGCTTTGCCCTCAGATGGTCTTTATCATAATAGGATCAGTGTCATAAGATTTAAAAAGTGCTGTGTTTCTCTGAAATGGGCCTGCACCAATATAAATAAAGCTGAGATGCGTTTTTTCAGGTGCTGAAACCCAATCTGAGACCGAGCTGCACGACTGCACGACTGCTTGACTGCATGGCTGCTCGGCTGCTCAGCTGCAGCTGAGTGAGAACAATCATCAATTATTTCATTAATATATGTCAAATCAAAAGTGTAGAGGAGCCAAGAAAGAGAACGTGTGAGAGAAAGTTCAATGTCATTTCAACACAGTTCCAAATTTAGTTAAACAGAAAATAGATTTTCTTCCAAGTTTTTGATGTGCTTTAAACTGGAAATAAATATAAAACTATGTGACATGTTTTGACTCTTGGAAGGTCAGTTGTAGGGGCTGGACATAAAAAGCTGTGTCAGTCTTTTACTTGAAATTGAACTCAGATTTAGACAAAAAAAAACAACAACACATCTACAGAGGAAGAGATAGCGTTTGGAAGATGATGCATTCTTTTCTTGTTCTAGACAAAAATTCTGTTGGAACTCCTTAGCAATTTAAAGAAAAACAAAAGGATGAATGCGAATTCATGTTTCAAGAAATGAGGATGAGATAGTGCTGATATCATCTCCAAAGAGTTTGTGGGAAGCTGTTAAACGGAGCAGGAAAGGGACCACGTGATGACGATCTGAAGCACTGATGGATGAGCTCATTAGCTTAGCTGACATTCTAGCTGAGCCCAGAAGACTCTAGTCTGTCCACCAGGAGCTGCACGTGAGCTTCTGAGTGACGACAGAACATCAGCACTTTTTACAAAAACCTGATTTGGTTTTGTTGTTTTTTTCCCTTTTCCAGGACACCCACAAAGCCACCAAAATCCTTTGACATTCCATCATGTTTGGTGATTTAACAAGTGGGACTTTCATGGGGGGATGAATGGGACGAATAGAGGGATGAAAGGATGAGGGACGAGTGGATGACAACATGGAAAGTGTCTTCAAGTGTCTCCATAAACAGCAGCAGTACATTACCTGAACACTTCCTGTTCATAATCAGAAATATGGCATTTGCTTTTGAAATTTTCCCGCCAACTTTGAATCCTCCCTGAACCCTCCTCACAGTGTTTGCAGGTCCTGAAGATCACACCAGCAGGGTGATGATGACGCCATCGTCCTGGCCCTGCCACAGCATCTCCCCCTCAAACGCCACCTTCCCGTGCTTCCGGGCTCTCATCAGAATTCCCACCACTTTGTCAGAGATCCTGACGTATCTGTCGAACAGCTGTCCGAAGGTGACGCGGGTCTTGCCGTCCAGGTCAGGGTCGGCCATAGTCCTGATCACGTAGCACATGTCGTCGATCTCTCGGTGGATGTGCCGCTCTGCTCGCAAGGCCCGCTCTGCCGTTTTGGTTCCTTCCTTGGGGCGTCCGTAGCCCTCTTGGCCCTTTTGCAGGCGGAGCGACATGGAGTAGTCATAGTCGAAATACTCGCTGAAGGGGTTTAGCTTCTGGGTCTCGCTGTGCTCCGAGGCCCAGTCCTGCCAGCGACTCTTCAGGTTTCCGACAGCGCTGTATTTCTTGGCGTGAGCATTGATCTTGTCGGCGTCCTCTGCTTCCTTTTTGTACCTGGAGCGGACACAAAAAATACATGAAAATATACACAACTGTATTGTTGTTCCCTGATTGTTCTTAACAGAACCATTAATGCTGTGAAAGTGAGGATCATTAAACCTTCTTTTATTTATCATCATGGATCAGAATGTTCCATAAAAGCTGATCCAGAAAAAGACAATGTGGCCGTTCTTACATGGACACTGTTGGTCTCTTGATCTTCAGTTCTGACTCTGCATCGTCTTTGAAAGCCTTCTCTTCCCCAACGGTCTCCTCTGTGTCCACCAGGTCTCCACTGTGATCTCCACTGCCAACCCAGGAGGTCCTCTCTCCTGGATGTCCTCCATCCTTTCCACCAGGTCGGTTCTCCACCTGCTTCCAGCTTTTGGTGAGAGAGGACACCATATTTGAGCATTTTCTACGGCGTGTAGGCGAGCTTTTCTTCTTCAGAATCCGGTCAATCTCGTCTTCTGAAGGCAGACTCTCCCTCTTGATCTTCTCAGCCAGAAGGTTGATGCTGGCGCCTTTCTCCTGGACACTGCTGGTCACTGTCTTCATCACTTGTTTGACTTTGATGGCTGCAGCAATCGATGGTTCGGCCCTCTGTTGAACTACAGTCTCAGGGCTCTTCTGAGAAGATAAGGATGCATCTCCAGAACTGATGTGAGGTCTGGAACCATCTGCTGGATGGACCTGGGTTGGGGGGTTCTTCTTTGGGACCCACTTCTTTCTGGGTTCTTCTGTTGGACCTCCCAGGGAAGCTGGAGCCCAACCACTGGGTTCACTGGCCTGCTTCTTCTCATTATCTGCTGCCCACTGCTGCCAGCTGCTGGTCAGGCCGCACACCATGCTGATGGTACGGAGCTTCCTGATGTTCTTGTTTGTGGAGGATTTCCGCTGTTGGGTCAAACCCGTTTGTTTGTCAGTCATAATGACATCAGCTGGGGTATCCCTGGTAATCCTTTTAGCTAATCCCCTTCAACAGCTGTTAGATGAGACGATCCTGGACATTTTTCTCTGATCTTCAGATGATTCCTGTCTTTGGAAACGCTTCCTTTCCCCGTTGCTTCATATCCTCATGCTTGTGGCTGCAACTCTAAAAAGGTCTGAGCAAAGCCCACCATGACGGTGGAAAGTATGTGAGTCATCCCAGGATACCAGCCTGATCATCTTTCCCTGACACCAGTCACCCCAGTGGACTCGTGTTTCATCACAGCTTCTACCACTGATTAGCAAGAGCTCAGACAGAAGTGAAACCTGCCCTCTTCATTTCTTTCACCCCGCTAATATAATGCATCGATCTATCTGTGCAATAGGAAATAGAAATATAGAAAATCAAAATACACAATCAGTTTTTTTTAGTTGTAGCTTGAAAATCGATATGACTGATATGAATGTGAAAGTCTTGTTCACATCTGCAGCCAAGCTATTGTTGTGGAGGGAGACATCGTTCCTTACTTCAAGTCTGTTTGTGGGTGGAGCTAATGAAACAATAAAACATTCACATTTTTATTTACGTGTTTTCCAACATGGAAAGTGCTAATGGAAAATCGAAAAGTGTTTGTATAAAATGTAAATAGTTAAAAAAATCTAAATCTGCAACTTTACGCAAACAGGCAAATATGTGACCATTCAACTCAGCCCAATTGCACTCACGCACGCCCTCACGCACGCCCTCACGCAGGAATGGAAATACAAGTCGCAGCTGTTTGCAGTGTCTAAGAATTGAGTTTAATTATTAACATTTTAAAGGATGGTTACAGCGCCACCAAGAGGATAAAAGGTCAATTATCAGTCGCAAGATTAAAACCAGTCTAAGTGAAATATTTCACATAATAAACATTATTTTGTCTGTGCTACTGGGTGTTTGGTGTCAGATTAGGTTTATTTTCCAAATCGTTTTTGGATTCATACTGCAGAGTCAGAATGATCAAACCTCTGGAGATTTTCCTGGTATTTAGATTAAGACAGCAGAGCTGGACTCAGATAGTACTGCATATTAGGCCGTGTTTACGGGCCATATAATGGTTGTTTGTCGAGACCCGCTGCTGCTTCCTCAGACCTGCAGAGTTTTCTGCTGTGCAAGTTTAGTAGAGTGTTTGTGGCCGCTGACCACCAGAGGTCGCTATAGCGTCATTGTATATTTACTACCAGATATTCCAGGCTTCCCTGTTTCCCCACCAGCAAGAGCTGAGAGGTTGATCCGCAGTTGTCTGACCCTCCAACTGGCCTGGACCCGAACAATCCTGGGTAACAAATTTCAAACTAAAAACACATCTTGTAAAGTGGAAAAACGAGTGCTGAGGAGAGATTGAAACACATGTTTGCACACAGGATAAACTGCAAATAAACAAACGTCAAAGATTTTAATTAAAAGAATCTGACCATCCTTTATCCATCTGGAAAAATGAAAAGTCATGTTCTTTTTCGGTTACTTGAATCAAAAAAATGACCATTTCCTCTAGTGACTCTGGTGATCTGGGGCAAAGGGAGGAGGAGAGAAAGCACCTGTGTTGGCTGCTGTTTAAGTTTGAGCGTGTGTGCGGACGCGGTTGCGTTTGGCGGCGCTGTTGTTGAGCAGGACTGTATCTGTGAGGATGTGTTGCAGGGTTTTCTCTGACCTCTCCCTGATGGTTTGTGTAACAGTAAGCCCGAGGTGATCTGGAGCATAATTAAAATCCTGTTGTTGCAGCAATCGGATCAACATCCCCGAGAAAATGAGATGTTCTCCGCTATTATCTTGATTGCAACTTCAGCTCAGAGTTTATTTGCCGGACCTGTTACAATAACATTTTACAGCTGTAGGAGCGCGTGGAGAAATCCATGCGACTCGACTGTATATCAGGATTAAAGAGGCCGTGTGTTTCTGATGGTTCTATAAGGACAAATATTATCACATTGTCTGGGTATCAGATTATAGATCCGGCAGAAATGAAGACGGGGGTCTGGTACAGAAGTTCTACGTTCTATATGAGTAAACCCTGTATATGGGTGGTCTCCCTCTTTCAGAACAGGTAGAGTCTGGATACTGGTGCTATACTGGGTTCTGCACAGTGTCTCTCCCAGTACCGATCACCACTGGCAGCCAGGGCATCTTTGGACAGCATGAACCTGCCTCTTCCGCTCTAAGCTGGTCACCAGTACCACCAGTACCTGAAACAATGACGCTAAACTGCAGCGAGGATCCAGTTCCTGCTCTAAAACAGCCGGCAGTGGCTCATACCAGAACCAGAGGTGGGAGACAAGACCAAAGGGTGAAGGTATGGGTGTAACGAACGGGTTATTGGTTCCGAGCCGAGCTTCGATGCCATGAGTGTACGAACATGTTGGTTTTGGCGACGCTTGCGTCAGTCAGCACTTACACTTCGTTGTTTGTGACCGCCGTCACCTCTGGAGCCACGATCACCTGTCAGAAGCCCAACGGAAGAGGATTTTTCTTCCAATGCTTATTTATTCAGCCTCTTGTTCCAGATCTTCCAGACACAAATACATAAAATGATCCTCAATTTCATGATCTGTAAACATTCCAACATTAAAAGTCTGCTTGGTGGATCTAAACACCTGAAAGCAGTGTGACATCTTTGAGCCCACCTGAGGCTTCCTGCCAACGTCGGGCCCAGCAGCTACTGCCAGGACCTGCAGACCTTCTCTGCTTCACATTCATATCGGGATCCCTCAGACTTTTTTAGGCAAGGGACCCCACCTCTGCATTCTTATTAGACTGTTTCTTTTCCTTCACGGCAGGATTTTCTCCTCATGACAAACCTGACACAATCCCAGATCTCTTCAGAAACATAACCACTCAGCATATATTTATTACTTTGAAACATCTGACTATTTCGTGGGAATATTCTGAGCTGCAGGAGCTCAGCAGCAATAATGTGGACACATTTGGTTTATATTCAGTTAAAACATTACCTCACACCCATTGGCTGGTGCCTACAGGAACAGGAAGTTGAGGCAGGAATGCTTTACTATCGTTTTCCCAAATACTCTTTAGTTTAGGAACTTTAGAAAGAACTTTTCTCTTAATATGTTCACTCTGTAAGTGTTCAGCAGGTGCTCAGGGTGCAGACAGTTTCCTTCAATTTGACATAGAAATATCTTCATTAAAAGCTAATCACCAATGTTTTTAGGTATCTGTACAGGCACGTCCACTACTCTCTTATTCAGAAAACCACGCCCATCTCTCTCCGGGTCCTTCTATTAGTAGATTAACTATCAGCACATCAGATCAACTGATTCAAATCACGTCAAATTAAGAAAAGAACAGTTATGGATAGAATCCACAACTGTCTTCAAAGGGTCATCAATACTGTACGGCACCTCTGAAGTGACAGCAAAAGCAAATGATCATATATCTCTTCTCAAAATCCTAAATCCTGTCATGCCATTTAAGCATTTAATCAGTTTATCTAAATAATTTTTAAATTGCAGGTGGCCCTATGGAAGGAAAGAAAAACAGATTTATCTACTTATGTAGATGATTCTACTATATAAATCGATATAAAACATTGTATGCCACGTTTTTAAAAATAATAATAAAATAACTAATGACAAATGAAGCGACAGTGAATTAGTTTTTAATAATACGTTATAAAAAATAAATAACCAAGACAACAAAACATTTCAAAACCAAAGCAGATCAACTGAAAGACGCACCAGTGCTCTACTGGTTCTGACTGGTCACTGACCAGCATATCTGACCTGTGGGGGACGACTGAGAGTTCCAATAACTCTTTTAGTGTTTTCAACAGATACAAATATGCTGTTATTAAATGAATACCTCAGCCAGCCTGATGTCAGTAATTATCACAGGTTTGACCCACTGATTACCTTAATTAAGGTAACCCGACATCTCTTTGGTTATATTCTGCCAGGTTCATCTTTATTAGAAGACCCAGCAGTGAGTTTCACAGGAGTGTGTGATCATCTTCCAGGACATTTACATTTACCATAAAAGAGGGGAAATGACCATTTTGATGCACGTGGCTGATGAGCAGTTTAAAACAAAACACTGTCTGCAACCATGAAATGGCTGCTTTATATCATATGCAGAATTTCCACAGGAGGTGACACTTCAGAAGTGCTTCTGGGAACTTCCTCACACCAACAGAAGGACAAGAGTTTGGATCCTCGGAGGTGTTTGCCAGCTCTTCACACTCTGTGGCTGCAGACTCTTAGGCCACATTCCAGGGAGGGTGTCGGGTCAGCGCAGGCGCTGAAGGACACGCAGCAGTTTGCAGACTCCAGTAATTTGTTTAACCTCTGATTAGGTCCAGGAATGTCAACTATGGAGTGATGCTACGGGTCCTGACAACAATATTTGACGCTCTTATAATCTGTCACTGCCACCAAGCGAGAGAAGTGCTGCGAAAATGAGCCTAGAACACCTCACCCTTTCAATGCTGCCATAGGGTGTGCACGAGGGGCTGGGTGTCTCTAGTTGATGTTGAAACATGTGCAGGCAATAAAAGAGACTGGTCAAAAGTCGAGTTTTGTGAATAACAAGAGCGAATATCAAGAACTCAGAGTCAAACGTTCAAAGCTTGTTTTGACAGGGAGCCTTAATCTTCTGGTTACCAGACGAAGACAAAGTCACCCCGAAAGGAAGGAGGTTTAATGTTTGCACCATCTGGAGGGAAGAATGCATTGTGCCTCTATCTGAGGGATTTATCACCTTCTCCTGCCCTCGTCAGGACACACTTCGTGGCTTTTGTATCATCACAAAAGAAGTGTTTTACCTTAAAGCACATCTGCTGGGGAGTCGTCTCTCATCAGAGAACAGTGGTGCAGAAAGGCATCCTGAAAACATCAGTGCATCACATGCTCTTTTATTTCACCAAGCAACACGACACTGACCACGGTACAAAAAGGGTGTTTAAATAAATCTGCAAATCTGGAATCGAATGAGGTAAAAGCAGAGTTATTAAAGGCACGTTCTCTCCAGCTTTACAAAAATTTAGTAACAGTAAAAAAAAGACCCACCAAAGTTTTCCTCTGAAGAACTGCTGTACTGTTAATGCGCTAATAAACACCTCATTTCTAGCGTTCCCAGTTCCAGAAGGACTGAAAGGACTTTTTTGTAAACACTATTCTGGATCCTGTTGAAATGAGCTCAAAGTGAAGAAACGTGTGTTCGCATGGATCATTTGTGCAGTCATTAATTTCATGCCTCATACCCGAAATCCAAACAGGTTCTTTATTCCTCTTCGGCAGCACTGATGAGAAACAGAAACACCATCACTTTGATTTCTAAGGAGGACTATTTTGGCTGGAACTGGTCCTAACGGCAGAGGTGAAGCCTTTGTGGAGTCATGTTCTGTAAACTGGGTTCAGCTCTGTGGTGATAAACCTCGTTCATTCTGCACTGATGAGGCAGCAGGTAAATACGAACAACTTACATATTCATGCATATGGATGATTGTGGCGTACTTGAATGTTACACTCAAGATTATACAGCATGTCGCTATGTATTTTTAAATATAGATGAAGACAATCACAGCTGCCAGCGTCAACTATCACAGCTCGTCTGCGCCACGTCCTCGGTGCGGAGGTAAGGGGAAGGCTGACAGCCTGAACCTTGGCAGGTGTTGGCTGTCTCTCAGCCAATAACCCACATAAACGCATCTCTGTCCAGAGTCCAAGCCAATAAAAACTTCACATCTTGACCTTTAAATATAATTTCACCATGTCAGGATGACTATATTATTTCCAAGAGCCAGCTGGATTCAACATAGGCAGAAGAAAAATCCAACTATTTAACCATTTGTCTTGATTTTTTTTGATGTGAGGTATAGAGTTTTGGAGATATTAGACTGTAGATTTGAGGACTTTATGTCGTCAGGTTTTGCTGTTTTTTTTATTTTGGAAGTGGATTTTAGATCACTGGTTGTGTTCGAGGACCTGGGGAAACACTGGGAAGTTTCTGTAGTAGTTGTCACAGATCAGAAGAAAAATGCATCTCCTGACAGACATCAAGCTACTGTAACATGTAACCCGACAGCCCAGCTGTGGAGGACGCGGTTCAAGTGGAAAATTGGTGCTGTTTGGAAAAAAAGGACTTGTGTTTTCATACTGGATGGATGGAAGGATGGATGGAAGGATGGATGGAAGGATGGATGGAATTTGGAGTGCTGGTGGACCATTTTAGTACCAATTACAGTTAGTGACTTAACACAGTGGTGTTTAAACTATAGTGAATTAAGGCTTGGAAGAAATGTTGTAATTCAATAAAATCTCATATATTATTTTAGATGTTATATTTGTCAAAATATTGTGTTTATATGAAATAACAGCTTCATATAAAGTTGTGTTTTGGAAATTTTGTTTCAGTGCACAACCCTCCACCCGATATCTGTGGTTGTACCCAGATAAAGAGTCATCAAAAGGAATAACTCGGGCTGTCAAAATGAGCGGGACCACGCCCGTTAATGCACGTGGACGCTGACAGCACTTGGAATAACCGGAACTCCAAAACTGCAGCTCACATCCTCAAAAAGACTTTCCCTTCAGTGTCTCGGTCAGACTGTGCAGCATGACTGTTATATACACGATACAGGAAGAAACCAGTACAGGCTGTACAATACAAAAACCATTTCACCTCACTTTGAAGGACAGATACATTTGGATAACACGTATGATACTAAAGCACAACACATAATACACTTCATTTTGGACTTTTTGTCACAACCTTTTTAATTCAAAGTTCTTTTCCTCTGACTGGAGAGTAAAGCCCGGCTTTTTCAAGAGTCCCTGCAGCTCAGAAATAGCTGCTTTTCCATTCAGAAGAGTTCAAGTCTTCCACACTTTTCACAGCACAAGTCTGCACAAGCAGGTCCGGCTTTAAATGATCGTACGAATGTGCACGAATGCACGTCTGAAACACGTGAAGCCTTAAATAAATCAGCTCGGGATCAGCCTGTCAAACCTTCCTGCCAGCGGCTGTTTTTGTCCATTAAAGGTGGTGGAAACTTCTCCGGGGGACAGTAAACGCCTCCCGTGGCCAGTGAAATGAGATGAGACCGGAGGAAATAGAGGGACGTCCTCCCTAATGTGCTATCTAGCCGTTAAAATGTTCAGAGGACTAGGAGAACTCCAGGGGCCGGATCATCATGGCAGTGGCTCGTAGCGAGTAGCTGGGGCCCTTGAAGTAGTGCCACTTGATACCATTTAACTTCCCTATGTGTTGCCCTTGGGTGAAGTACATGCCATTAAGATTGGACGGGCCGCAGGCGTCAAACCACCAACCTGCAGGGAGAATCAAAACAAGGACAATTATACAACAGTCCGCTCTGATGACACACTTTGTGGATTTGAATGTGATTATAGAGGAAGGGAGGCATTCTGGCTGAATGTGAGTGAAATGTGTGGTGATCTGTGGCCAGCACCCCCTCCCTGTGAATCTGGCTGAATAAATCACCCATTTGTGGTCAGGTTGACTGTTTCTCCTGACCTCTCTCTCAGTCAGAAAACCTCCCTTGCTATCTACCGCAGGCTGCACGGCACTGCTAGCAGCTCAGGAACACTCGGCCGCTTTCTATTTAAGGAGAACAGAAGGTGTGGAGGCTCGTAATGCTTCACACGCCAGACTCATAAAGATAAAAGACCCGAGACGTAATCCATACGTGCATCAGTGCGTTCATTTACATCTGTAGGTGAGGCTGCTTTCGTTTTTTAAGATCTACAAGATTCATGCAGAATGTGTTGCGTGTAAAGTACCGGTTGCTATGGTAACAGGACCCGTTTGCGATAGCTGAAAAAGTCAACAGGTCCTGAGTGATACAGTCAGATATAGAACATATGTGAGGAATGGCATGTGTCCGTCACACTCTCCCAAACGGAGGTGCTGCTGAGGCCTGAATGTTGCATCTGTGTTCCAGCATGACATTTAAGCAAGACATGTCAGTAATCAGGAGCAAAGGTCTGCTGGGCTGCTGGCATCCACCAGCACACATGGGTTCCACATTCACACGTAGAGCACAAGAGAAAGTGGTGAACACCTCCCTACATTTATACAGCTGCGTGTGACTTCAGGCCAGCGGAGCTGGTGGGAACCAGATATGAAATTGCTCTGCATTATTTTTAGGATTATTATTCTTATTTTTTCCCGTGAAATTCAATGAGGAACGGTCCCCAACATGAGGAAACCTCGCACATGAGTCTTTGCACCTGAGGTCTTCAGACACTGGTCAGTGTGGAAGGTTCCAAGCTGCCCCAGTTAAGATTCTCATTTTTAAACCTTCCATTGTTGATTCAGATCACCTTTTTTTATATAAAGCAAAGATCAAAATGTTCAGTGAATCTCTCTCTTTAACGGGGGGTGAGAACATCCTCCTTTTGTTTGGGGGAACTAATTAAAGCCCATCAGCAGGTGGCTTCACTTGTGGGGAGGATCTGTCTGTAAGGAGTCGATATAGTCCCACTGGAAGAGATCTAGAATGCAGAATTTGGTTTGAAATTTTGGCACAATTTGCTCTCCAGCGGTGAGAAAATAATGTAGATGTGGAAACATGCAACTTATCAATCTGTAGTTGAACGTCTGATGACTGTAATTAGGGAAAATATCCAAAATATTGGTAGAGCTGATGTAAGGTCACTGAAGGTGACCCGTAAATCACTGAACGGTGAAGATTGAGAGAGCTGTTGTTTGCTGTTCTTATAGTTTATGGAATGATGTGATATACACATATCAAGCTTAAAAGAATAAAGAAATTCAGTCTTGAAGGTCAAATGTCATTGTGATGTCATGCTTTGGAAACGGGCATGACCGACATGAACATTGTGACCCACGTTGTGAACTCACATCCTTGGATTCATAAAGGTCAAAGGTGAAGGCTTCTTAATAACTTGTAAATCCACATTGCGAATGTTCAATAATGACCCAAGGATTAAGTGTTAATATTTTGCAGGTCAAAGGTCAAGGCCACTGGACATTAAAAATATTTTGAGCGCTCTGTTTCACTCTATTGAATTTACTTCAGATCTACACTTGCTCCTACGGGAAAATGAAACCCTTTTGGAGGTTTAGATCACTGATGCTTTAATTCAGCTAAATTGTCAGGTGATATTCGATATGTATCGGAGCTAGCGTACTGTTGCTAACTCAGGGCAGGTGGCGGCTGGCTATTTCTAAACAGGCCCACAGGGAGAGGGAGCCAATTCCAGCAGTGCATGTAGGAGAGACAAAGCTCAGCTCAAACCCAGAAGCTCCGTCCTATCAGGCAACCATTGACTGATCCTGAATGGATTTTATAGAAATGACCCCAGGATTAGCAACAGGTCAGATAAAGAGCTACTGCAGCGAGAGCTGGGGCTCCAGGCTCCACTTGCACAGCTAAAGGAGGTTTCTCTTTAAATCTCTATGAACATTCGCTTCGTGTTACCTTTCAATCAGGGAAGGATCTATAATCCAGTCTAATAGGTGCAGATTGTTGCCATATTAAATTATTAGATATCTTCTGAGTGTGTTGTTGGCCTGCTCTCTGGACTGTGCAGGGTTTATTATGATGCCAACCAGGCAGAACAGCATTTTATAGGGATTTAATTTTCCTAGAAAAGGAAACCGGCTTCATTTTATGGTGCCACCCTGGGATGAACGCTTCCTGGATTCCTTCCAGTTCCTTACATCACCATCTGCTCTGTGCTCATGATTTAATTACTGCTGCAGTTTAATGTTGAGATAAAACAGAAAGAAAACTTTACCAAGTTGTAATAAGATACAGAAACAACTATAAAACTTAGGAAAAAATGAAAATAAGTAAAGGAAATATAAGTGCAGGATGGTTTTCAAACTGTGGTTCAGAATTGTAACACAACTAATGGCTCATTTTAGAATTTTGACTGGATTTTAGTGTTCAGGTGTAACTCACTCATTATCTTTGACCTTACTGCAGCTTCGTTAGCATCACTCCTCCACCGCTTATCTCATCTCAGCATGACCGCCCTTTCATGGTTCCACTCATATCTCAGTAATTGGGAATCCTTCGCCACCAGAGCCAACTGACACTCTGGCTCTGCCCCTCTCAAGCCTCTGTGCTTGGTCCTTTCCTTTCCTTGGTCCTCTTGAGCCTCATTAACTCTCAAATCTCCTCAAACCACAGAGCTCACCCCAAACTTTTTGGTCCTTTTGCATCAGCCTGATCTCCATCTTTCACGAACTTTCAGTGGCCCCAACCCTCCGGAACTGTGGACAACCATACTGCTCCGACTCTGGACATACTCAAGAGGCTTCTGAAGCCCCATCTTTTCACCTCAGCCTTTAATCTCTCCTCCTTGTCACTGAACAATGTTGTTTTCATGAAAGGTGTGAAAAAAGGTGTGAAGAAATGAAACAATTATTATTATCACATCAACCCAAATAGAAAATTGTGAGTTGTGGGTGTTGGAAAAGCTCTGCTTGTACCTCTGGTTGTGCCTCAGCAAAGATTAAATCTGATTAGGCTTCACTCACCACCAGTCAGCATGAGGGCACATTTGCACATGCAGTTGTCATTGTCCATGTCCTTGGTACTGAAGTCGGCGCCATGGATGACCAGACTGCTCTGTCTGCCTGCAGTTCCACTGTGGCTTTTCAGGAACAGCCTGAAACACATCACAGAGGGGGGGAAGAGGGGGGAGGATATGGTGGAGTGAGTGGTATAAGCAATAGACAGCAAGAAGACATAACACGGTGCAAGTCCTGCTGTCTCTGGAGAGGAATATACTTTTGTTGTGATTGAGTGCAAGTAGAACACCTGGAACAACATTAACAGGGAAGTTGAAATGAAGACGGAGCAAAAGGGAAAGACAGAGCATGAATAATGTCAGGGAGTCACATTTCCATGTGCAGGCCGGCATTCATTCACGCCAGAAGGAACTAAAATCCTCATTAATAGTGACGTGTACCAGCGGCGCGCAGAGAAAGATCAACAAACAACGCGCGAACTCCACGACAGGACTGCTCATCGTTTCCAAATGTTGCGTTGTTGTCAAAGGCAACATCTGCTTTTCTGAGATCTGCTTTGCTAACTGCAAAAGCTGCAATTGGCCTTCATTTAGTCACCCAGGCCGCAACTCCAACCCCCTCTGTCCATCCCATCATCGCTTCTCTTTCTGCAGAAACCATTTGTTTTCGCCGTTTCTGCAAACACTGTCTAAAGGTTCATGTTAGGTTTGATAAAGACCTTGCAGATGCCTGAAATATTCCATGTGATTGGTCATTCCGAGTGAATGAAGCTCTGTTCTGATTGGACAATCAATCACGCGGTGCCATTAGTTCCATCTGTCAATTTGTTATCAATCTTCATTAGTCGACACCGTTCTTGTTTGTGGGGTTGATAATCCCTGATCCCTGGACAAATTCCTTCATAAATGATCCTCGTCAACACAAAGGGGAAAACTAATATGCAGCTTGGAAGCAGATTTCTTCAGGGCGTGTCGTCTTTGTTTAAATGGGAACGGCTTCACGGAAATCTGTCGGATCCGTGTGACGAATCGTTTCATCACAATCTCATCTTGCTCCATCCAACACTTTCACTTTTTCCCATTTAGAAAATGCTGCCTCTCACGCTCGCTCGGCTTTACGCTCTCCCATTGCAGTCAGACACACAAAGAGAGGAAGCGCCGCCAACGAGCTCTGGATTCATACATATGGTTCACTTTGACTGGAGGCAATTTCCTGAATTTGTTTGTGGATCACGGGGGACCATGGGTGTGTACTGAACCTTGTACACACAGCAGGTTTTCTGATGAGAAAATCCAAAATAACAAGAAGATATGGCGTCAATCTCTTAAATATGCACTTACATGTACACAATATTGTCATTTTGCATTTGATAATCATCCAAGATCATAATTAATTTCACTTTTTCTCAAATTCTGTCTTTTAAAGCACTAAACAAGAGTGAAAGGTAGCAATACTCCAGCTCCTTTGTAACTTGTTGATGGCTTTTCATTAAAATTCCTTCCGCTGGCCTTCCTGAAGCCTGCAGGCTCTGAGGCATCAGGTTGAACATCTGAAAAAAGAGACTCAAAGGGAAAGAAAGGCTTTTAATGTGGAAAGTTTTCTGTATTTGGACAGCTGTGCAAGTGGCGGCGGCGTGAGTGCAGGTCGCGGTCCATCGCCACTCAACCAATAGGTGTAATCCTGCGGTGTGATTCATGCATCTCCTCACCAGCATCCAAGAACCAGCGGAGATGTTGGTGCATTCTACTTTAAGTAAGCGTGAAGTCACGGCTGACACGCGTCCTCTGTGTTGTCTTTGAGGAAACAGACGCGCTTGACGCTAGTGTCCTGATTTCTGTCAGCTAATAAACTATGTGGAGGATGTGTGCTAGCACACTGACACAAAGCAGACTTCGTTAGGCTGATACATCGCTGTTTTCAGTGGGACAGGCTGCCTTCAGTAGGTCTGAGCTTGTTTATTCCAGACATCTGCATCAGTTCATGTCAGCATTCATAACATACTTAAGAGAAGCGGGACAATCCAAGGAATGGCCTCGAGATGAAGGCCTGCTTCTCCCTTTGGCAAAAAGTCATCTGCTTTCTGCTTCTCGCGAAAGTTTAATTGGTAATTTGATTGGTCAGGGATCATTAGGAACCAAACTATTGATTTATGGTGGGAATGATTCCTAATAAAACCCACAGCAAGATTGATAGCTTACCATCAATTCTTTGAAATTCTACCAAGAACATCAGCTTGGACATCTTTGGACATATTCACAATATAAAATCAGAACCCCTTAAATTGTGATTCCTTTGATATGATGCTCAGGAAGTTCTCACCATCGGATCGTCCACCATCAACCACAGTCTGATTCAGACATGCTAGCAAACAGCTGCAAGAAAACATTCCTGCAAAGGATTTGGGACTGTTTTAGATAAATATGAAAACATACACACACACACACACGCACCAAATGTGTTCTGAATACACGCAAAGCTCCAAATGTATTGTGTTCATTGGCAGCAAATGTCTGATACAATCAATATTATTTGCATAAAAGTTTCCCATTTGTGCAGACATTTTGCAAGTCTTTGTTAAAATTCAATTTCTGTTAAAATAAACTATTGTATTGCAGCTACATGTTGTGTACTTGGAAACTATGTCAGAGCACTTCCAGATTATTGAGTTAAACTTTAAAACTGACCGCCACTTTACAAGAATGACGGAACCAACAGGGAAGCTAAATGAGTCCAACCCCCACCCCCTCCCCACTCATCATCACCACCACCCAGGCAGGACACAAACCATAAAGATCCAGCTCAGCAGGAAGCATGAAGGTCCAGCTCAGCAGGCTAATGTGGCGCATTACCTCGCATTGGCTAACATGTGGCTTGTGTGGAGCCCCTCTTTTATCTGGCACTTCCCATTCCACAATGCTCTGAGTTCTACTGAACTGAGGATATTGCTGTCATACAGAAACATATTAAGGAATTTCTCCGGAGGGGTTGGGGAAAGGACACAAAACAAACTGTCCAATGGAATCTGTGTTATCCTGCACAAAGTTCAAGTCATTCTCGGAAGAATGGAGTGAAAATGAAATATCAGACTAACGTGACTGGTGAGTGTAATGTGCATAAAATCATTCTTGACGCTCAAATAAAAGTAGTTGCATAACTTTGCTTAAATATGTCACTTTTCATCGTACGGCTGACACTGCTGAGGTCACGCGGCTTGTTTTTCTTTCATCTCAATGCATGACAGCGACAACCCGCTTAGCTGAGGGTCCAGCGCGTGCTGTTCGGCACCTGGCTGCCATTAGCCTTCTGAACTGCAGTGTGATTGGCCGATTGCTGAGGTTAATCACCTTGACCAATGCTTGGCTTCCTACTGAGAGGCCACCAAGTGTCTGCTTGGCTGAGGAGCCTCTTGGCTGCACGCCCGCTGCTGAGCGTCAAAGCTAGACGGAGGAAACGAAATCTGTTGCAAACATTTTAGCACACGTGACAACAATCGTCCTCGGTATTTTCTGGACTAAAGCTGTGGGCTGTCGGACATGAAAACATTGGCACCCTGATGTGAGGAACACTCCCACTTATGGAATCTGCTCGGATTTGCCTCGACAAAGCCAAATTTAGCACGTTTGTGAATCTGCTCCAAAACTACGACGAATGTACGAGTAGAGTTACAATAAAGTCAAAAGTGTCCCCAAAAGAGATTTTCACTCTCAGAGGAAGAACATCAGACCTTTTTCTGGAGCACTTGGCACACTTTGCTTGACTGCTCTGAAGATTTGGGCCGTTGTCGGGCTGTTTTGGTCCTAGCTGAATTCTTGCTTGCCTTTTTATTAGCTTTTCTTGTGCTTGAGCAAAATGAACAAAACTTTTCTTCTGCACAAAAGTGCCAAATTATAAGTCTCCTTTTTTGTATCGTTGAACATACGTGAACCCGATCCATCGAAGGAAGAGGCTCGAGTTAAGAGATCCAGGATTATCTCGGTGTGAGTTCTGGAAAATAACTCACTTTGTTTTGAAACCCAAATCACTGCCAATTTCTTTTCTAAACTCTTGCATGAAAACATCTTAAAGAGATCAACTTGATTCCAGGAGGAAATCAGGACAATACCATATGGAGAACCCTCCGCATGTGTCATCAGAACTTGGCAGTCCAACGAGGGAAAGATGATGAATATAGATATGAGTTCTTTCGTATTTTCCACAATTAAATCGTTCAGGAGAAGAAGTTAATTGTGTGCATAAATGTGACTGCTGGGCGCTTTTAGACATGATGGTTTTCACTGCTGCTTCATCTTTATCTCCATCTCTAATTAAGTCGAAAGGAATAAATGTCTAATGAAAGAAGACAAGAACATTACTGGGGCTGCAGATTGAATAAGCGTTAGTAAGCTTTAAGTTTTAATGTAAGTCTTGATGTTTCCAATACATTTCAGTCTCAAAAATCATCACAATTCATCTAATCTAATGTTCAGAAGATTTTCCGAATACGTCTTTATGCAGACGACATTGCTTTTTATTTAATAATCGATCTAAAACATTACATCTGTCCTGGAAATGCATTTTCCTCTGCTGTTCTTGTCCCTCTGAGCTTGTCTGCTGACAATTGGAGGTATTTATTTTTACTACAAACCTTTTGCTGAGTTGCATCATGGAAATTTTTCCAAAGCCACCTATAAATTGAAACCTACTGCAGTGTCTCCAGAGCCAATATTTCCCTGCTTAAAGCTGTTTACTTTATGCTCCATTGTGTATTGCTGGTCCAGTTTGCGGGCTGTCTCTTTCTGGTTGGTAATCTTGTTTTTTCCTATGCACGATGTGTTTGTGCTGTCTTTTCCATAGAAATCCACAGCATTTTGCCTTAGTTTTGCCCTTTAAAAATGCTTTTATCTCATTTTCCTTTAGGTTTGCATCCTCCTTCACCCCTTTATGTCATAATTGATATAAAACAGTGGGTTTGCTCAGACAGATGAGGCTAATTAATCCGATGTCTGACTTGATGGCTGTCATTTAGCAGTTTTTCGATCTATTACTTATGTGTGATTTTAACAATATGAATTTCAGCCACGCTGTATCACAGCAACCAACGGGGGGACATTTGTTCTGGTGTTTACAAAGACCCAACCTCAACCTGCAATTATGGTGACCCCAGCCTGAAAAGAGGAGGAAAATGGAAGGAAGTCATTTCACAACACTGAGAGCTGTTTATGTGGTAAAGCCAGATTTAATCCACAGAATTTTCCTCCATCAGAATTGTTCATTCAAGCTTGAAACAACAGTTCTGGTATCGGTTTACGCCCCACAGACGCAGCCTTTCATTGGGTTTTTGCTGCGTTCCTGTTTCATTTTTGTCTGGTCCTGATATGGTCTGCTTTACATTTAATACTCAATTTGACTTTCAACAGGGTCAGACGTGGCTACACTTAAGCAAATATCTTATTTAGCTTGTTTAGTGACCAATAAGAACATTGAAAATAAACCAAACATAAATTGGAAACGCCATCTGTATAGATTCCAGACATCTGTTGTTAATTGGGGTTAAAATATCCTCACAAAGAGGATTCGGTGTTGCAATTTAACCTGTCGAGCATCTTTCAGAGAGTCTCAACCAGCTTTGGGAGCCTCAACTACAGAAACTAACCTAGAGGTGAGACCCTAAAGTCAAGACAGTGGATAAACGCACTCAGGTGATTAGAAAGATGTAAAATATTTTGCATATTAACACAAAGCGGTGACACATTTTATAAACATACAAACGATGGTGCTGATATTTATGAATTATTGCCTGGACACGACTTTTTATCAAATACTGTAATCCGGTAACTAATTAATAGTATGAAATTGATTTCAGTTAATGATTGTCCTATTTTTCAAAATGCTTCTTTTTCTCGAGTTTTTGCTTTGGATGATCTAAGCAATTTTATAAATAATATTTTACCAAGATGACCAAATCCAGAGGTTCTGGACACAGTGTGAATGAATGAATAAATTGAATGAATGAATGAAGTGGATAATTAATTCATTAACAACTGGGACTTTGACGGCCTTTAAAGGCGATGCAGCAGTGCTCATCATTCCAAACTCATTCCCAGATGTGAGGCTTGATGCATAATGCTGCTGTGTAACATTGGCCAACGAGGATTAGATTAATCATCGAGGGACAAAGTGCAGAATCGCTCAGATAATTCCCAAATTTCTCTATTTTTTTAATGCTTCTTTTCTATCTGTCGAGCACTTTACAAATGTATAAAACCAAAATTGTGGCAGGAGTGCAGATATTTCCTGGCTGCTAACTGCAGGTTTATGATAAATGGTGAGCCGCGTGTATTGTTGGATATACCATCCAAATATTGGACGTGCTCTCCAACCGTTCCCCCTTCGTGGATTTGCTCCCTTGTTTTGGTTTCCTGTGTGGACGAGAGACGAAGATTCCCTCTGAAGGCTTGATAAATGTTTGCTGACTCACACTGACGCAGACGGTGTTCCAGTAAATCTGAGGACAGACGGTGTCATGTAAACCTCATTCTTGTGTTTCAGAGCAATTCGTGCACTATTGTGGACTGACAGTGAAACTACGTGAGGGACATAGTGGGAAGAATTAAGGATGTGTGTGTAGTGTGTGTGGATGGGCCATCTGGTTTGTTTTGGCTTGTGGTTCAGCAGGACTATGTGTGATTTTCATTTGAATGAAAGCGACGGAAAATGATGACATTTAGTAACTCTTCAGCATCAACACCTCAAAACCTCTTTTTCTGCCACTAACAGATGTAGTTGGAGATGAAGCATTGTTGTTGTTTGATTCTCATCCAAGCCTTCACATTATGATTTCTATTTTCTTTTGTGTGTCTTGTTCCATTGGCCCCACCCATTAAGAAACCGTTATCAAGTCATTTCTGTATTTATGCTGCGCAAATCTGAGTCTTTTCGTATCCTCCATGTAGGCAAACGTTACCCGAGTGTGTGTGCGCGTGTGTGTCTGATTGTGTGTGTGATTAAACCAGAATTGGATTTACATGACTCAAACTCAAGCAGATCAACTCTGCGTTAAACCTCAGTGCAACGACAGCGTCTGACTCTGACCGCCAGAGAAGACAGCAGCTGGTCGATGCAGAAAACCGTCCCTGCGGGACGATGCTGAAGGTCAGACATGTGTTACGCCTGTCGTCAACGGTTTTGTATTGTCGGAGTGTGTGCTCATCTTTTTGTGTGTTCCTATCTGGGAATTAAAATAGGTGTCTGCTGTGCCCGATGCTGGTACCTGCCGATTGGTGGATCACCCAGGATCCAACGGGCCTCAGATGGGTTTTTGGACAATTGTAATGCATATTTCTCTTATATGCTTTTCTCCTGTTTTTGGAGTTAGGTAGGTTTGTGGATGTCTTTTGGGTTTCTTGGTTTTCAGTCTTGGTTTTGTTAACTTTCTGATAATCTTTGAATAAATGGTTATTTGGAACTTGATGAATGTGGGGCCTTCTTTGTGGTTCACCAGGAGCTCCTAGACTGGTCGTTAAACATAGTTACTCATCAGTTGCCCCCCCCCCCCCCCCCCCCCCCCCCCACTGCTGTTCTGCACCAGGGTTTTCTGGAAGCCCCTTAAGCAGCAGAGTCACATTTAGTTTTATGAATAGAGAGCTCACGTCAGTGAGGACCTGCCATCCAGCACAAAACTGTCTAACCAGAGGTGTCAGAGCTTCTCTTCCATGACCACTGATCACCTGGAACTCCAAATTTTACTTGGGTTTTTCCATGTCTGGAAGTCAGCTCCAGTTACAATGAACCTCAAGAGCCAACAGGAACATCTGTCAAAGCTATGATGAGACAGAGACAAACTGTTGCAGTTTTTGGGAAGCAGCTTTGGCTCCACATACTTACGTAAGCTGGTGTCTGGACAGCTCACTCGGATTGGTTATTATTATATCCCGAAAACTTTGGAATGGCCGGAATACTTAACATATTTATAGCAACATTTCCTTATAACTGCTGTCTCACATTTGTCCAATAATAACAGACTCTGAACACAGCTCAAATGCCGAAACCCCAAATTGCAGGTACATTAATCATGATCCACTAAAGTCAGAGAGAAGTGGACTCTCATTTATTCTCATTCCAATAAAGTCTATCTCAGCGTGGAATGGGTAAAATCATCATTTTAATGGTGATAACGTGAGTTCCTGGTCTTCACTCATCTGAACCCACAACCCAGTCATGTCTGACAACCGCAAGCAAATCCTGATAATCAGGGGTCAAAGGTCAACCGGCATCATCAGTCATAGAACACAACTACTGTTTAGCTGCATCAGCGAGGGCGCACACACAAAAAAAGTCCTCATATTACTGTGTGACTGTAACTGTTTCATGTTTCACTCAGTTCTACATAAACAGATGTAGCTTATGAAAAGAGTTCTCTGTGTTGGCCGGCCTGAAAAAGCAATTAGGCGCCCGACCCCTCCAGACTGAACCTTACCTGTAATTCTGTTTCTCACTGCCAATCTGGAAACGGTCGTAAAGGGAGAAGGCCTGGTGTCCCTCCCAGTCTGTCAGCTCCACTCGCAGGGCGTACTGCCTCTGGCTGGTCAGCTGGTAGACGTACTCGTTCCCCAGCCAGTGCTCGGCGGTCAAGCTCCCGAAACCCTGCAGAGACAGCAAATACAGGGTTCAGCCAGCAAACAGAAAACAAACCCTTTGGTCTGTTTGTCGCAGCCTCAGAGAGCACTCACGTCACATATACAGTATAGAACAAGTAATCCCCAGTAACTAGAGAATAACGTTAATATAAATGCCACCAGTGTAATAATCCTGCACATATAAAAAGTCCCTAAATTGGAACCAGGTGACACGGACACGCCGTCTCCTGCTCAACTCTCACATGTTGAAGATATCTGCCTTGATGAATGGACGCTCCTTCAAACAACTGTGGAAAGGCTACATTTGACGGGAGCGTCTCCTGGTCACTGACAAAGTGCTCGTGACAGCCGGAGGGCGGGGGCGTTGAGGAGGGGGAGATCACCCATTACGTTTCTGACAGTGTCGTCTGACCTGAAGGAGGAGAGAGGCCCAGGAGGAGACGTCAGGGAGACGTGTGTTTGCGCAAACCGTGCGTGGTGATGAGAAATGGGAAGGAGGGAAAGTAAATATGGGCCATTCCAGGGGCCGGAGCCATGTCCTGTCCAGTGTGTGGAAGTCAAAGTGACTGGGGCCCGTTTCTGCCTGCTCACCATCCTCAACTCTCTGCTGAGCCGCCTGTCCTACTCAGTGTGACCTGATGCCTCCTGCTGGGATCATGAAAACACGTCCTCGACCTAGACGATGATCGTCATATCACTCTTAGTTTGGATTTCAGTTCCACTTGCTACCCTCAGCTGGGGGAATAATGGAATCTTAAACACCGTGAGCCGCAAATGTCCGGATCTGTGCATGCATGACAGCTGTTAGCGCACGCATGAACCTTTAACACCGTAACACACGAGTCGACTTCCCCATGAGCTCAACTGAGCCTTCAGTGGAAAGTAAACTGGGAATCCTGTTTAAAGATATACAGCCGAAAAATGTGGACAAAGCTCCAATAATGGGTTCACTTCTTTCCACTGAGCTAATAAAATAAGATGATTCATGTTCATTTTAATGTTTACAATTCAAAGAAATTCTTGAATCTGTGCATCCCTTTGTCCTTGTTGCCCGTGTTTTGTTTTGCGTCCAGGCAAAAATTATTTCAGCTTTTGCTGAAAGATTTATGTTTTCATATAAAAGAAAAAGAACCATTAAAGCTATAAGGACAAACATCTGGACAAGAGGAATGAAATCGTCTCCACGCTTTTCAAAGAAGAGAATTTTAAGTGTAAAAACGTGTCCTTGTGCCATGAATTGCTTCTCTCTGTGGCACCTGAAGAGTCTGCCTCGCATCTCAATCTGCGAGCCGCGATGGAGACACACGCACTGTCCCACTCTTGGCTAAAGTTTATGCAGGAGCAGCAAGCTGCAATAATTAAAAGGGAAATTGAGTCCAGATTACAGAGGCTACAACAACACGGCCGATTTTCAGGATAAACTGACAGCTGGGGGGGTAAACACAGGTGAGTTACACAGCAAATACACCGAAGTGCCAGTGCCAGCAATAATAAACTCACTTTACCGTCTAAACACAACACAGGTTGGAAATGTTAACACCCCCAATGCAAATATGCATCGATTTCCCTGTGATGACAAACAGATGAAACAGTTGGCGCGGAGCTAAAGAGACTAAACAAATGTGCTGCTTTTACATTTAGGTAATAATTTCCTGTTGGAAAAGAGGAAAAATAACAGCGTCACAATGGTCTCGACCGGGGAGTCGGAGAAGCCACAGAGGAGCTGCGGCTGCTGACCGTGAATGATGCTGCCTGAAGCTTTTCAAACTGTTGGGGATCAGCGAGCCCTGCCTCTTCTCAGCATCACCGTCGGGCCAAAACACACACGCGCGCGCACGTGGACACACACCGCTTCACTTTCGTCTCCCCGCAGACGTGTGTTTTTGTTCAGGCTACAGTTTTGTCAGGCCAGCATTCGTTTGACTCGTCTCACCGTCTTGTACTCCTTCCACGTCCTCTGGAAGTCCACGCTGCCGTCCTCTCTGCGCTGGATGACCGTCCATCCGCCACCAGCACTCTCCATGTTGCAGTACACCTACATGACACACATGCACTTTTATGAAGCTAATGGAACACTTGTAGGTCCTCAGGAAGATCCTCTGATCAGATCTAATCCTTCATGTTTAAGCTTCAGTCTGACATTCAGTGGCAATAAAAAGGCCACTTAAAAATTTGGTGTCTGACATTCCTCTTCCCAGCTTTCAGGAGGAATCATCTCTGGGAATGCCGCATATCTGCATCCTCCGCGAATCTAATCAGTGCCTGCTTATCCCTCAGCAACTCCCAGGAGATGTTCCCCATCAGAGAGCCCCGGCTCTTACAGGATCAAAGGGGCGGCCCTGGGTGTAACGTGGCCCTTAACCTCCGATCTTGGGGTGTGTAAGCTGATAATGCTCGACCTGCTCGCTATCTGCGGCGTTGCTCTTTGTTTTGAGGAGGAGACCTCGGGGTGGAGAGAAGGTCTCTCACCTCAGTCAGCCCGCACAGCTGAACACACATGATCATCGCCTGGGAACAATTAAAGAAGCACCCTCCATGTCGTTGTTTATGGCAAACACAGATAAATGCGAGTAAGCAGAGCTAAAATGTTCATTTACTGGGATGCAGCTGTGGCAGGCAGAGCCAGCCTCACCTGGACCAGCTGAATGCTTCCTGCTCACATCTTTAGAGCTCTAAACAGGCTCTTTCCTACTGAGCTCAACTGCTGTTGGTGAGGATGCAGATGTGCACATGTGGTTAGGACATATTTCAATCTCTATGTAGTGAAAAGTAAATTACAAACAGCTGTATTCATTATCTTAGGAAGCCAGAACTGTCTGTAGGGGCCATGCAGCTGAGAACCGACCTGAAATATTCCTACCAATAACTGAGCTTAAAGGAATTTAAGTGTTTTTTACTTCCAACAACTATAGTACCTTGTATTTAGTCCTTGTGGTTACTTAAAAAAATCAA
Organism: Takifugu rubripes; assembly: GCF_901000725.2. Taxonomy (NCBI): domain Eukaryota; kingdom Metazoa; phylum Chordata; class Actinopteri; order Tetraodontiformes; family Tetraodontidae; genus Takifugu; species Takifugu rubripes. Next base: position 10,453,697 of record NC_042296.1, on the reverse strand, counting down.
AAGAAGCACAGTTATGCAAGTGAATAGCCCTCTCACTCGCTTCAAAAAGTCAGACTCTCCTTTATTGATTTTGGTTTGAATTTTTCCTCAAAGTCAATAACAAAACTCTGCTCTTGGTTGTGGGAAACTAAAATGGAATGAATGTTGTAAAGACTTTTGTTTGTGGGTTTGACAGCAATTTAAACAGCAGGGACTCTCAATGTCTTGTCTTCTGCTGACAAAGCCTGCTCATCACTCATCGGTCTGCCATAGCTTGTTGACCATTAGCACACCAGGAACTTCGTATTGAAAGTTTAGGGGCAGTCTGTTGGAGGATAGGCCTCCTCCAAATGTTTCACAACCCACCTTTATGCTAAACTCCTGCGCACACAAGCTGCCAAGTATGTTTTTATCTTTCAATATTGATATTCCCGCAGCAGCTAGCAGCCGTCACTCGCACTCATCAGCTCACAGTCAAATCCCACAATCCCGCTCACATGAAACCCCGCAATGGAACCCAAAAAATTGGACCTAAGGTGTTGAAAAGGCTGACATTTTTACATCACAGTGGCCAGCTGATAGTGAAATTTAGCGACTCTGCACCTTCTTAGTCTCCTGAGGGTTGATGTGGATGGTGTAGAGTCCGTTCTTCTGGATTCCAGCCTGGTACAGGTCAGCACAGTCACGAACCTTCTTCTCCTCCTCAATGACCTTTGTGCTGTTCGGCACTACTGTGTGGAAGAGGGGAAAGTGTTAGAGCTTTGGTACGAATATCAATGAAATCACGCAAAGATCAATATAGAAACAAACACAAGCAATGTGAAGCTCATCTTCATCGAGAGAATTTGTAGCTTTGCAAAAAGGCATCCGTGGAAAATGTTAAAACCGAGATTAAATAGAAGAAAGAAGGAATGCTAGGATGGAAGAGATGGACATGGATGGAAGCTACTCCAAGAGGAAAGCTAACTTATTGGGAAAATTAGGGAACTGAGGCCTCGGACTTAGCAGCTGCATCCATTTCCATCTGTGGATAATTATGGCGGCACTATTTTGAAACCAAGTGAGGGGCTAAGGACAAAATACTACAAGCTATAAATTTCAAGTTCCTGTTATAACAAGTGGTTTATATTTACCTTTGAAGCCCCCCCTTAAACTGGTGGAAATTCCGCCCGATTTTCCTTTTTTTATACCTCTTTTCTTTCTCCTCCTGTTTAAGGGGTTCATCTCAGTTTTCACAGTTTGAATGTTGGAATTTTGGAGTCGGAGAAGATGTTAGAGCAAAGTGCCTTAGCGATCTTTAAACTTGGCTTTGATCCCTCCCTCCCGTGCAGAGAACTTCCCAGTGGAAGAGTTCCACGCAGTTGTGTATACTCGGAACATTTTGACAAAGTATTGAGTGTCAGCGACAAGAATCTCCCGCTGTGACAGGTTGACGGAGTGGCCGATCTCGCTCCGGTCTCCAATACAACAACAAAGAGCGGTCCTGTCAGGCACTAATTTACCCCAAGCTGACAGACAGCAGGGTGCATTTAGGAGGTCACAGAGATCACTGTCAAAGTGGAACCTTCTGGTCTTCAATCTGTATCCGTGTGTTCAGCAAGTGACCGAATGTAACTAAATACCCAAATACAGTATTTCAATAAAAGCTGTCAAAATAACCATGATAGCTAGCTATGGTTGATTTTTTATTTTTTATTTTTGGGAGTTGATGCAATCCTAAACACAATTAACACACATCACAGGGGTGAAGCGGATGGGCTATTTGAACAACCATCTCCATATACTGTACATACGCTGCATAGACATACGATCTAGGGGACACATTTTTTTGTATTTCTGTTGTTGCTGTTGGACGTGGATGATGATGATGCATTTACTGAAAAGGAGGTCAGCGGTCCAGTGTTGGAAAGAGAGCTAAAGCTAATCAAGTTATTATTACGCTAATAGGTCACAATAGTGTGGCTAGCTAATTAAACAAGGTTCCAGCATTACTTTAGACAAATAAAATGGTGTGTTTAGCAACTTTGTGCGCTCTCACAACATGCAAACTTTGTATTGGTTAGTGAGTTGATGTACGATTGTGGGATAATTGTCCGACATTTGGGACACGGCCAAAAGTGTCCAGGGTTGCAACACTCTGAACATTTTGTTCGTGCTCTCTCACATGTTCCCTCAGATCTGGGATCAGACTCAAACCCTCTGAACCTGTTATCAGCAACCTATTACAGATTACTGTGTCGCAGCTTAATGGCAATATTTTTCTTTTTTTAAGATTAAGGGTTTGTTTTTGCACCCACATTTCTATCGATATACAACATAACCTCTACACACACACACACACACACACACACACACACACAGACAAAGAACAGGTGATCGTATCTTGACATCTACTTGAGTATTGCTTTTGCGTACTTTTTAGCGACTATCTGCCAAAACCATGTGTGTGAGTAGGAGTGGCTCTTTAGAACAGCTTGCTGTCCAGCTTGAAACAATATTATTTATATCCTATTATTTATTTACAGAAAAGCGAGTGGTTCAGTGGGGACTTGTATGCAGCGGGGGGTTCATGTGAAAATATCAGCAGGGTTAGCGCGTTTGCGTAAATCAGTACCCGTGCCAAATGAGCCCAGATATTAGAAGTAAAGAGAGTGAGTAATGATCTAAATGGGCTACCACAGACATCACAGCCCCCAAGTGAATAATCTCGATGCCACTGGCAGTTTAAGTGATTCCACACAAGATCCAATGAATCTCTCCAGTGCATCCATATATGAAGGACATATAGAGGCATAAAATAAGATGAGTTCATTCCCACACTTTCTGACATGACCATGCAACCCTTGTTTGGGGCAGATTTATCTCACTTACTGAAGCTCCCTTTTAGAAAGAGGAGATATTCTGAGCCGCACATCTGTTTAGAACCAGATCTCCTGGACAGTTTTACCAAATTACATTTAAAAATTCAGAGGAACGTTTGATTGCAGCGGAGTGTGAACATGCAACTCTAATACCGACAGAAACTGATCTTTACGTCATTGTTAGTATATCTCCTGCGTATGTTTGGGACCAACAGGGGAAGAGTAACTATTTGACATATTTAATAGCTTATTTTAATAGTGTTGACATCCGCCGGCCTCAATGTTCAGTTGAGGAATGTGGAGGCAAACACAGTTAATCAGTTTAACAACTATCAGTGGAGAGCTGGTGTTTAATGTACGGCAGGAACTCAACACATCTGTGAGGGAATGGAGGAACTGCTCACAGTCAACCAAGTCTGATTGTCACCTGAGCATAGAAACAATCACACGCAGCACTGACAATATTTTCTCTGGCTGAAACATTCATCTTGAATTTAGGAGGTTACTAGCGTGTCGTGTTGAGAAATTTCAACATGCAAATCTCTGCAACCTGCCCAGAATCCTTGAAATAATCTGACTCCCTTTCACCCCGATTGACCAGCTAAATGATGAATGAATTCATTTCACTGGATAATAGACGCTGGACAACAGAATCCCGTTTGGTGGACGGCGTTTTTTTCTTTTATTTTTTTTCAACAGTGTCAAAGTCTTCCAGATCTGAGGTCAATTACAGCTAATAACCATGTATGGCTCATTGCACCCAAATGAGGTTTGGGTAATGATTGAAACCTAAACAAGAGCTCGTTTTCTGCATCTGGCCACATCAAACATACTTCAAATAGGGGCGCTCCTGCGGGTGAAAACGCACAAAAACACGTATTTTGAGGGGGAAAAAAAGGTCCAGGTTGGCATTGTGGTATAAATAAATCCCACTGTGGGCTCAGAGTATTACAACATTTCAGAAAATCCAAATGAAATTTAATTCCATGCTTTGAAAATCCCAGTTTCCAAACAGTGGGCAGTGCCGTCGCATGAAAACTCTCATCCCAGTCTAAAACAAACTACTCTGCTCAGTATTAGACAGAAAAGTGACCCCCCCACCCCTCTGCATGCTGGAAACAGGCAGAGCATCATGTGACTGCTAAGAAATCTCCTTCCTCTGCTCTGGAAGAACTCTCCCCCAGGGGCTATTACAGCCTGACATATTCAGGATGGGGGTAAAGAAAAGGTGCGACCTCTGACCTCAACACCAGCCTCAACCTTCATCACCACCATGGAAGAGGAAAAGACCAACCACAGAGCAGCAGACGCCACGTTCCATTTCTATCTCCTCTCATTCTCGCAGCCATCATTTACAGATGTGTATGTGTGTGTGTGTGTGTGTGTGTGTGTGTGTGTGTGTGTGTGCGTGTGTGTAGGGGGGGATTGGAGAAAAGAAAAACTGAGCAAAATTTGCGTGGTTCAATTCTCGTTAATATTCCTGATGGCAAAACTCTGATTAGCTAGAGGGGCTGAGACTGATTACTCCACATCGTATTGTTGTGTATTGTGGAGAATGGGTTCGAGAGCCCTCATGACCCCAGGAGTAATTTTGTAGGGGTCAGTCCCCCGCCCCCACAGGGTCTCAGAGGGATAATGAGTCCATATGAGTGTCCAGACGGACAATGATGGTTCCAAATCACCGCGCTGAAGACCCTCCACAGTCGGGCCCGTGGACTCTTTGGGAGCCGACAAACATGATAAACGCTGAACGCACCAGCTGAACGCAGTCTAAATCCAGACTAAACAGAGATCCGTCCAGGCCAGCCTTGACCTCTGTTGGATGACACAGCAGAATTAATATAAAGCATGTGCTAATCATGCTTATCCACTCATGACTCCTACATCCCATAGTAATCTTGTCATTTCCTGTCAGACAGGAAGCCTAATGGAAGCAGAAAAAAAAGCCTTTAGGCGTCTTTGCAGTAAATTCACAAATGCAGATAAACTGCTGAGGTGGTGGTGGTGGTGTCCCAAATCTCCCGTGACCAGCAGGATTTAGAGCCCATGTCAGGATCAAGTGGGTCGAGGTAAAAGAGTCGTGCGAGTTTGACCGAACAAGTGAGGTTACATTACTGCCGGGTCACAGAGGAAATCCCTGGTCTCGCATGAACAGGAGGGGGGGAGCACGAGGAATAAAAAGCTCCGTAACTTCACGCCTTGGTAACGGTTGCACCGGGGCAAAGTGAGCAGCCCTTAAAAGCAAGGTTAAAGTGAGCACCATGCTGATTTATGGCAGCAGCACATCGCTTTAACAGGGTTACAAGAGCGGATTGATGCTCTTAATGGTGCAAAATTCAAACGCCGGCGCATCCTCGTGTTTGTCTGCATCGGATCAGCTTTATGCATCTGGTATAATCATACTTTAGGAGGATCGTAAAACAGAGGAGACGAGGGGAACGATCCAAAACAAGATAGATGTTGCTTCACAGTTCAGGCAATGAGCAGCCAATACACACAGTTTCTTCTGCACGTTGTGGTTTGGACATTAATGTTCTGGTGTTGGGCTCATCGCTGGAGGGGGTGAACAGAATTTGGATGGAGCGATAGGCAACTAAAAGAAAACTGATGAGCGCTTTGCTCCACTGAAAGAAAAACACAGCGCCTGTCTATCCTGCCTGGCCCAGGTACAAGAAACCAGGACATGGTGGACGTTTCTCACTTTGCTGTAGGGCTTCAGAGCAAAGACAAAATAAAAATAGAGCAGAGTCATGCTGGCCCGTCAGGTTAGTGCTAATGTCAGCACGCTAAGGTCCAAACCCTGAGCAGTAGCGGCCGGCCGACCTGATTTGCTGTAGAATCTGAAATGTACCTCCATCTTTGGAGCAGAGGTTGAGGAGGTTGTGGACCGTATCCATCATCTCCTGCTGCTGTCTCTGCAGGGCCGTGCTGTTCCCAGTTGCCCGGTTCAGTTGGACTTCCAGTTCACTGATAACGTGGCTCTGGCCGCCCAACAGCGCCTGCAGGCTGCCCTTCTCCTGCTTCAGCGTGTCCAGCTCCTCCTGATGTCTCATCTCCATTTCTAACATCTTCTGCTCTAAGAGACTGAGGAGCAGAAAGAGGTTTGATGAAGGTTTGTTGTGGAAGAGAAGGAAGTTGTTAATTATCATTCTTCCTGGCATCCAAATCCACTAGAGCCAGTTTTGTTTTGCCTGATTTAAATAGGTTTAATACCCATATTAAATTTTTATCCGAACATCTCCTGGTTACATAATGACCATAAATAGGTTAACCTTTTCCAACCCTTCTTTTATTCACCTAATCTCGTTCTTTTTTAAAGGAAAATACTATATTGATCCTCTAAATGTGGTGAAATGTGTCATCTCACGCATAGTTTCCTGTGTGCAGCTAAAAAAGTATGTTCCCATTATTTGAAAAATAAAGAATTTTGGGTTGGTGGCTTTTTTTCAGAGCACAACGTGTTCTTCATTATGAAACATCACAGTCTCTTCTGAGGCAAATGAAGAAACCTTTTCAATATCATTACACAGTCGAGGGCTTGATGGTGATACAGGCTGACATCAAAATCATTAATGAGTTTAGCAAAGAAGAAGATGACATTTGTGAGCGAGCGGATGAGAGTAATTGCCCAGAGAATTCATTTCCCATAAGCCTCGGCAATAACATCAGATTAGCTGTGCTTTCCAGCGCTGTCCGCTTTGTTTCAAAGTGATTGCAGGGAGTCTCTATGGAAACTGCAACAAAAGCTGTGTGGCTTGTAAATACAGTTTCATCCAAGTAAATCCCACAGGTCCGGTCACAGCGAGGAACGAGATCTTCAGACATCAGGAAGTGTCCTTAGACCACATCTGAATGGTCTGGTTACAAACTGTAAAATGGCTCAATGGACCATCTGATGTTCACACAACATTGGCAAAATGGACCTTTTTAATAAAGCTCAGAAAGTTTCTTCTTTTCAATGTGCTTCTTCTCTTTGATGCCTTATTGGCTCTGTGTTTTGGCTGTTTACCTGTTCTTGTCATGCAGTTTGCTGATCTCATTGGTTTGGATCATTAACTCTTTCTCCAGCTTGTTAGTAGAAAGAGAGTTTTCCAGCAGCTGGATCTCAAGCCTGGATGTCTGATTCAGAACCTGGAGGAATAAAATCCTTAGGTTACTGTCCGTCGCTGCAACAATGTTGCAGTGTTGCAAAATATAGTCAAAGTCAGAATATCCTGACATAAATACTCCAAAAATAGCTCCAAAACCAGTTTTATTGAACATGTTTACGATTTAAGCGACATATTTAACTCAATAACTCAATGATGAGCATCCCAGCTGATCTAATTTTCAATATTTCAGATAATAATTCACAAAAATTGTAATTAATATGTGTTTGACAGCGTGGAGCCGGCATCACCTGGGTTTCCACGTCGGTGAGCTTCCGGGTCTGCTCGGCTGTTTGAGAGAGCAGGTTGGTGCCCATTTCCAACATGGCGGCGGTGTGGTTGTGGACGGCGCTCTGCTGCAGCTGGGCCATCTCCATCTTCATGCTCTCCTTGATGTAATTCTCAATCTGTAGCAAATAAGGAAGCAAAGGCATTAAACCATTTGACCCCCATTTGGGTGTTTTCCTGAATCGACAGAACTAACACAATATCCTGTCTGACACGGAGTTAAAATATACGTTCATATAAGGTTCTTTATCTCGTTCTGTGATCAGTGGCCTTATGGACAAGTTTCCAACAAACCTGTCCTTTAATGAAGAAACCTTCTTCTTCTCTCGTATGAGCGGCTCAGGCCAAACATTGGCAGTAACACATACATCCAGATGCAGCTGGTTAGCTTATGTTGGAAGAGGCAGAGATGAACAGATATCTACTGATGCGTTCCTGGAACAAATTCTATTATCCTTATCTCAAAACACAAACAGTGACATGAGAGAGAGGTTCTTTAACTGGATGAACCATCTGGGCTTTGATTCCTTATTCAATTTTCCTCAGAGTTCATGTTGGAGTTTTTCTTTTTCATTTCCTCTCATGAGGTTCAAGATCTACTTGTGAGCATTTTGTTTACTGTGTGATCTGTCCCCTGTTTATTTGAAGTTATCATGATCTATCATGGCTAACATGAAACACTCTTGTTTGATAAATAACCTGATTTGATCTGATTAGATTCCCAGTGTCTGGGTTTGGATGCTCTTAATTCCGAACACACAGTACAATAATCGTCCAGTGGGGAGAATTCTGTCTATCTGATCCTTTGAAATATGTCGACCCAGTTTTCCTTCGGCTCATCGGTGCGTTCCAGAGCAGCATTACGCCAACAGAAATTTGTCAAACAGCAATATTAAACCTTCTGCTGGAACTTTATTACCAAAGGAGATCCCTGTAGTATTTGAGAGTGGTCTCACTAAACAAGCGTGTCAACAAGTCTGAGTCGGAAATGGACATGAGACCAAAGTGTCGCCCTCTGGTGGGTGGCTGCAGTGAACCTCCCCATACATGCACACGATCTTGTCACAATCACACGGCACCCTGGGCCTGCTTAAGATTTCTTCCTGTTAAATGGGAGGTTTTCTGGGGTTTTGCAAAGCACTTTGCGGCGATCTTGATTGTAACAGACACTATATAAATAAAGTTTTATTGAATTTGTTACCATTACACAGTCAGATTGATGCCGCCTTTTCCCTCGAGTTGGATTTTTGAGTAAATTGATTCAATACAATATACACCCAAACAGACAAATATGAGACGAGATGCTTATCAAAAGCTTTTATTTGACTTTTGGGTGAATTTAAACAAATTAGAGCCGTTGCAATCGCCCGAGTTTACATTTGTTGTAATGATCCAATTTTGGCTGGGATAAGTTCCAGCTCCCCCGAGTCCTTGCAAAAGTATTAGAATTGATCGATATTAAATGGATATTTATAGTAGAAGAAAAGCTAATTTTCTGAATTGCAACACTTGGTCAATCTGAGCACAATAGATATGATCAGAGGGCAGATGGATCTCATGACTCTTCAAAGAAGCAGCCAGTTCCTAAATAAGTACAGGCCTGCCAGGTCAAATTAGCTCTTCGGTGTAATATTTTGTCTTGGCAGCGGTGTTAAAGTCAAATGCAACACTTTTCTGGGCTCATTTTCAGACTCACAACAGTCAACTACAACTCCATGATCCTTAGCTAAAAGTCACTTTCCTTCACAGCCTTCAATGTTCTGGCCAGGGGAACGGGAATGAAATCAGTAAGTTTGGATTCCACAAAGAAATGATGGATTACCAGGTCTGATAATGAACCAAGGACTACGGCTGTTTAAACATCTTATTTAGAGCTTAATCTTTCCTCAAAAACTAAAGTTTGTGTACGGAAAGCAGCAGCTTTGCAGTGCACCTGGTAGCGACCGCTGTGTCACCTTCAGCAGACTCTGACAGGCTGAGATTCACTGATGTGACGCTAAATCCAGGAAATACATCGGGGTTCATCTCCTGGGGAATCTGGTTGACTCTTGGCTGCACAAGAGGGGTCATAAATGGAAAGTGTCCAACGAAATTACACAAACACGCTCAATCATGTCAGATCTCTGCTCAGGCAGCAATAAAAGAGGCTTACGTGGTTGTTTAGGTGGTTGTTTCGATGGTTTCTGACCTCGACTCCAGTTAAATGATCTCGGTCAACGAGTCCCAGCAAAGAAAGCAAACACTTTCTTTAACTGCCGGACCTGAAATGTAAATTTGTCTCAGCTGGGAAAGGGACCGCAGCGGTGAAATAAATATGGCTGCATCATGAGAATGCAAAGGTTGTGGGGGCTTTACTTTCTGCTGGGATGTATAGTTTTGATGCCAGTGAACTCTCTCCTGAGCCATTTGTCATCTGACCTGAAACTGGAATGAATGTATTTCGACACATGGCACTGTTTTCTGTTGTTGCATGGAGAGACTGCGAAAATGCCAATGCAATTACAGAATAATACCCCAGAAGTATTCCCCTTTCCTTTTTTAAAATTTATTTTTGTATTTCTCATGAATATCAGAACAATAAATCTGGCTTAAAAGCTTCCACATGGAGCTCACAAACTCAAACCTCCCAAAAATCGAATGGGTGTGGGTCGCATGTGAGCAGCGGACAAAATACAGACAGACAGTAAACGCATCCTCAAATACAGCCGGCCAAGTTTCTTAGCTGCGGTCCTCCCAACTATAGTAGAAATGTGAGAGTCTGAGTCTGTACAGCCCATCATGCTTGATGCCTTTTCCCAACATTTGCAGGCATTAAGGCCCATGAGAATCTTATGAGAAATCTCTCAAGTACGATTACATACAGCCCCCTCACACACACACACACACATACACAAACAGTAATGTAAGACTAATTTTAAAAAAAACCAAAACTTTTCCAGCCTCTCCTCCACACGGCAGCATGTAGGTTTTAAAACTGCGTTTGGTCTAGTCTGGTGTGGCGATGGCTGCCTTCGCTCACAGCTCATCATCTTTGTTCCTTTGAGCGGTTTCTGAGATTAATCATGAACAAGCGGCTTTTGCTGTCTTGAACATAAAAGAGAAGCTGCACAACATGAAGCAGGATGTAGAAGAGGAAAGTGACTGTTCATCATCGGGTGGGACAAGTGTTTAGGTTAGTGGATGGACGTGCGTTCTGTTTTCATGGACAGCGTCACAGACAATAAACCGGCTGACATCCCCAACATACATATTCTGTGCATTATCATGAAGAAGCTAAATGGCTCAAATTGCCTTGGATTGAGAGCCGGGAGCAGGACAATCTGGACAGATACTCCCCACAATTATTGTTACAAATGAGTGCAAATGTTTACCACTTCTCTGACATTTCCCATTCAACCATTCCAAAAGGGGGTCTTGATCCTTTTGTAAACAGCAGCATTGGTTGGGTTGAGAAGCACCGTGAGGGTTCGATAACTGCGGCCTGGACTGTATAAAACACTCACTACTCCGGCTCTCTCATGTCTTGGCTTATCTGTTGCGTGTGTGAGGAGGTGAAGGGGCTTCTGGGATAGATCCCTTACGCTCAGGATCCATTTTAGACCACTTTGTTGGAGTAGACCACGGAGGCTTTTAAAGACCACCGACCATCCTAAATGCAGCACAGCCTGGTGTTGTGCAGCCACCAATGAGGCCACGCCAGCAGATAATCTTGCACCTTCTTATCACAACCTTTCTGTGAACCTTTCCCTGGAGCATGACTGGGGGTCTAACCTGTCTCACGACCACGTCTTTCAAAGTCGTCTTTGCCGCCAGTTTCAATGGTTCCAAACTTAGAACCTGAGATTATTAACAGACTGTTTGACCTTCTCTCGACTTCCTGCCCAACTGGCTCATTTTGAATGTATTCAATTAATGTTTAGTTTCTTTACTGCATCATTTCTCTGGAACAGAAACAAAGATTCACTAAATGCCAACCTGGAACAAACAATTTATAAACACTGAAGATGCTATCATAGATGGTCGGAATATAGTAAAAAATGTTACCGTTGTGATATGTACAATCACGTGAGAAGGAATGCAACTGTATCTGTGGGGTAGATTATTGGACTAGATTAGATTTATCACGCGTCAGATGTTGTTTTAGGCCCTAATAAGATGCTGCTCAGGCCAAAGGGGTCACCAGACATGGCGACAGCAAAGACAGAGGATGAAACTAAGTATCTTATAGATATAAAGGGGTCTGCAGTGAAGGGGTGGTCTGGGCTCTTCTCGTCGAGACAAGAGCTGTTTTCGAGCTCTTTGCTGTTTTCTTCCTTCTTTCCAGCCTTTCTCTCCCTGTCAAGATGCTATTGTGCGGTTGTCAGCTGCCTTTGTGCAGAGACATAATGATCTCTGTTCAAACCACCAAAATTAAACTACCCTTGCTTCATGTAAAGCGCTGAATAAACCATGTTTTTCATTTCAAGAGGTCCAAATTCTGCAGGCAGACAGATGTTTCAAAGAAGCAGAACACTCAAGAATCTACCCAATCATTAACTTTGATTTCTTGGCTGTTTCTATGGATTGCACAAGATAAAAAGACAGAATGGAAAATGTTACGTTGAACAAGCTTTCAACAGTATGAAGTTACAACAAAGGAAACCCACAGAGATACAATCAGGCTTCAAATGAATTGGAAGAAAACATTTTAAAAACAGCAAGTTTAGAGACACTAAAATACATTTAAACATTGTCATCAATTATCACAAAAGAACAGACAGGAAGAACGTGACAACTGGGCAGATTCGTTTATAGATTGAGTGTTAAAATCTAAAGTTCTCACAATGAAGGCAGACAAACAGCATAAAGATCCTCCAACGCTCCTAAATTCTAAACAGTTCGACCTACATATCTAAGACAGGAGAAGCAGCCTTGTACAAGTGTTACCTCGATGAGCAGGTTCCCCAACGGTTCTCCGATCTGTTCTTTTATTTTGGAGCATTTTCTGCTCCGATGATAAAGTGCAAAATGAGATATGAGATGTTTATTTACCGAAATCCTCCAGTTACAATGCTGCTCGCTATTGTAAAAATGGGCTCAAATGTTGCACCAATTAACGATGTGTGTCTGGAGGATGGGAGAGGAAGCCCCTCCATGGGAACGCACAACCAAAACCAAACAAGCAAACAAACTGGCTCAGTCAGAGGCCCGAATGCTGGGCAGCAGCAGAGTCGGTGCTCTTTGTGACGCAAGCCTTCCAACATGGGAATCTTCCCTCTGGGACCATTCTGGGACGTCCCCGATGGCCTCCTCCTTCCCTGCTGGAGGCTCAGGCTGTCGAAATGCAAGAATGCCGCAAGTCCTTAATCCCACTCCAGAAATATCTGAGTTATGAGATATTACCTTCTGAACAGCCCAGCAGGGATTTCCTTGGCCAAAAACTTACAGGATCCCTGTGAGATTTGGATACATTTTAACTTAAAACAGGATTCAAATTCCTAAACTGAGAGGTACGAAGGAGGCGCAGTGGTTCCTCTGTTGAGTGAGGGAGGAGCTCATAGCTGCAGAACCCTGCACATCACCTAATCCTTCCACAGAAGGTGTCTCAGCTAATCCAAACAAATGGGCATTTAATGGCAGCGGCGGTGTTCTTCAGCGCCACGTCCGTGTTTATCTTTCATGCCATTAAGCGTGGCCTGCAGGGCTTATAAAGTCGTCCTGGCTTACAATCAACACGCAGCTTCAGGGTTCCTCTCATGTTCTATCACCGCCTGTGCTTTGCCTCTTTCTTCCTTCCAATCTCTGCTGTGCTTTGCTTCTATCACCACAAAAGGACTGACCTTATCTCTCGGGGCTCAGATAATGTTACTCACAACTCTTTTTCTGCTCTCCCACCACTGCTTTTGCTAGTGACGCCTATTTATCATATCAGTGCCTGTGTGAGGCACTTTGGAGTACAGGGATACATAAAGAGTGTGTGTTTGCGTTTCTGTATGTAATATATGTGTGGTTGCATTCTGGCCTAAATTTCCCCCGTGACTCTGGACCGACGCTGACTCTAAACAGAGGGATGAGAGGGAAGATCTTGTGCGGTAGCTGGACTACAAAACCCGGAGAAGAAAGCGCTTTAGGCTGACCTTGAGTTCACCACAGCACTCCGGGAACAGGAAAAAAGATGTTGGTGTGGATGATGATGTGCAGCTCAGCACTGCATCACTGCCACTGGGGGGGTTAGAAAAGCCTGATAATTATGACTCAGTGCTCATCAAGTCCATATTTGGACAGTTTACTATGTGAAGACGCATTTTTGGTGAATCGGGTCACGTATTGAAGACAAAGGTCAGGATTCTCATTCGTCTTATTTTTGCTTTTTAGGTTTAGGTCAAAAACATCTGTTTTGATCCTTGTAATCCTGGAGGATTACAGATTACTTTCTTATTTTAAAAAATGAGGCTGTTCCTACAGGAAATGGTATGATTGTTGGATTCTTCTGAAACATTTTGTTGCAATAACACTGCAGCAACAGGTGAGCACATTAAATGTGTGACGCATTAACCAAAGTCAAACTGCTCGGAGTGTTTAGGAAACATGACAATGTTAAAAAATTAGATAAATGCAGCCGTTAGCAGATGGACACGACGGGCACAGATGGAAGAAATCAGAGGGGTCATAAAGGAGACACAGGTGAAAGAAAGACTGGAAGGAAAAGTCAAACAGGAAAGGTTATACATCCAACCAATGAATAATATTTGTTCACTTTCTCGTCATATTATGACCACTCAGCGCTCTTTACAGTCCAGAGCCACATGAACTCGGACAGCATCAGAAGAGGATTTAGTTTCACAAATCCGCATGCTATTCTATAGTAAACGCACGTGTCACCTGTGCCCCACAACACTGCCCGCTCCGGTCCGTCCATCACATTAATGTCACTATAGCAACAACTGAAGAGGGGAACCGGATACCAACAGGGCACAACTGAAACGACTGCAGTATCAGTGTTACGACGCTGACTTTAAAAGGATTCTGTTTACTGGATTGGGTCGACCGTTTGCCCACTACTGAATGATGACATCGGAGAAGACAGAAAGTCACCAGGAGTGTGTAGGGAAACGATTTGCAGCTCCAGACATCATCCATCACAGAGATGTCTACTTCTACACTCATACAGGAGTGCTGTTTGACACTCACTTTTCCCTTGTTTAGTTTAATGACTGGATCTGGTCAAGAGAGGAAACGTCTCATTGATCCTTCACAGGCCGTCATTTAGGCTGACGGCCATTTGTCACACACATCAAACGCATAGATGTAAAACACTGTCACACAAACATAACGTAGTGGCAGAGCTGGACATTCGTCTGTCATAGAGCTGTGTGCCACACACACACACACACACACACACACACACACACACACACACACACACACACACACACACGGACACACACACACACACGGAGCTCTGGAGGCTTAGCTGCTTCATCTCACAGCTACTGAAAACATGTCAATTTGAATAAACACCTAGAACCATTTGTTAGCCTTTGGAACTGGGTTGTGAACGTAGACCAAGAAGCAAATGCGTCGGATTGGTCACTGACAGATTTAGGGCTCAGCTCCTGTTAGCTCAAGGTATAGTAGCAAGCTTTATGACTGGCCTGGAGACGGCTACTGACAAGCACTTGGTCTTTTCTTCACATTTAGTCTGAACCAAATATGAACAACATTAATGTTAACTAGCGTTCTACACTTGTTTGTTATTTCATCTCAGATCATGGATGGTATTTCTTTATCACCAGCCAGACAGTCTGGAAAAATCCCTGAAAAAAGACTAAAAGGTCTTTACGATTTCTCTTTGTTATTATTTTGGTAGAATAGTTTTTATCGGTTTGATCCAATAACAATAAATGTGCTCATTGATTTGAGAAGTGAAGGCAGCTATTTTTATTTTATTATCCCATTGATGGACACAGCAGATTACACTACTTGTAAGGATAATTGTAATCAGAAACAGAATTTGTTGTAGTGTCAAATTATGCAAGAAGTGCTTGGTGACACTTTCTGGTCATGTTTGCCAAAAACAAGGAAAACTCCTGATTACAACATGGACAGAGATACGTCAACACTTGAGTCAAGCTAGTTCAGCACTGCTTACGATTGTTTTAATTGGTAAATTTTGCTTTAGAATTTGATCAGCAGTGCATCAAATCCGGTGGGTGAGTCCAGGCTGTTCACAGAGCCGTGATAGGTTCCAGTTTGCAGGCCGATCTTCCCACTACTGACTGTTTCTGCACCAAACTGAATATCGGGTAACCAAATGTTGTCTGGACACGCAACGGCAGATGTTTTTCATCTGCCACAGGATGGTGAATGAGGTGTCGTACGAATTGTGACACCGAACCGACACCCTGAACCACCCACACAAAACGCTGAGGAGCCTCAGTCAGCTAATACATCACAACATGCACCCACACAACCGAGCAGGAAATGATTAAATAACAATGTGAAGACAGAGAATCTTGGGAAACGTGGCTCCTATCCCGACACCACGAGGACACAACACAAACAATGGAAGTCTTTGGAAGATGATTTGGCTGAGACTGATGGAGGGTTCATGTTTACCTTCCTCCCAGCATCTTACTCTCTGTCCTCCATATGGCAGCATCAACATATATAACACTTTAACGCCACATTTTACTGAGAATGTAAACAAGGGAATCTCCATTTTCTGGTTAATGCCATGTTTTATTCCCCGGCGAGGCTCACTGAAAGGGATTTTCCTGTGTCCATGACAACCATGTTATCACAACTTTCTACTATAGGTGCAACCCAAAGACAAAGTGGGTGCCGCCCCACCCACCCCCAGGCTACCAGTATAACTGATTAAATCTACAAACACACGCAAAAAAGAGAAAGCAGTGGTGTGTTTGCAGAACTGCAGTATGGGAGACGTGTCCGTGTCCTCTGGAAGGGAGCCCAGCTGTCAGACAAAGACATCTTCACAAAGAGCAACATCTGTCGGGGAGAGTGGAGGAGCCGCTGAGGGGAGAGATGGCCTCAGAGGCAACATGGAGGGAGGCAGCAAGAACTTTTCTCAGCAAGTTGCAGAGCTATCTTTGGGATTAGCCATTGTCAGATACACGGCCATCAAACGCATAAATTGGAGCGAAAATGTACCCAGAGCTTTGTGATTTGCAGCCTATTCAGATGTTACATTTCGCTGCCAGAACTAACACAAGCATGTTCCTCTCGGTGCATTCTTTTCCCGTAATAATAATAAAAAGGAATATGACAGACAGATCATTCTAAATTCACTGTGTGGACATTTTGTGGTATCGCTCCGGCGCAGATTGAATTCAGCTTTGTTGTTTCAGCTCGGCTGACCTTCATCCAACCTTGATTTACAGCACACGACCTACGTGAACCTCCACCCTGCGGGAAAATAAACAGCGGCAGATACGGCTGAGCAATATCATCATCTACTCTGTTTATCGAGACTCATTCTGGAACAAAAATAGGGCAGAGATAAGTGTAGTACGGTAGGTTCAGGCTCAGTCGTGATTAGCTGCAGCCGCCATAAAATCACATTAGTTCCTCCCTTAATGCTCAGACTGACTAAATATCTAATGTTTCTCTCTCAGGCATTAATTCTTAGATGTGGGTCATGATCAGTCAACCTTGGAAGTGTTAAGAGTTACAGCGATTCTGTGATTACTGTGATTCTGGCAGCTGTGTGACCATAACTTACACACTTAGTAAAGCTGATTTCTACTCGCCTGCCCAAAATAATATTATTTATACAATTCCATTTGGATAAGTGTATGGAAGTATTCCTCCTGTTGCAGCCATATTCAATAACCTACTACAACAGAACAGCAGAACTGGGTGAGAGAAGTAACCTGGATCAATACTAAATGTTTAACAGGGAATTAATTAACCAATGGAATTCAAGTCACATCATAACTACGAAGAAACTTTCCTGTTTTAGAATTGCTTTGATTGAAATGTCCTGGAGACATTTTTCAGCAAGTTAAACTGAAAAACTGTAATAAAATCTCCCACCCGGAGGTTGGAAACATTTCCATTGGTTTGATTTTGGACAGAAGAAACAGGCAGGTTTTTTCTTCAAATAGCTGCTAAACGAGCGCAGGATCGTGCAGCTAGTGGAAAGTTACCCCAGCAATAAGCCGGTTGCACCCTCAGAGGACAGCTGGAGGAAACCTAAACAGAGAATGGTTCTATTGTGGACAGCAGCCAAGTACAGACGGGGAGCCGATGAAGCTCGTGGATGATGTTTGGCCATTTCAACAAATGACTCTATCTTTCAGGAAGATAACTGGGGAAATATCAGTCAGAGACAATGGGAAATGTATACAAATGGACATGTGAGTTTTGAGGAGTTCGGACCTGCTTACACATTTGATGTGATTTATTGTTGTTATGAACAGTCTTCTGCTAATACTAGTTTATTGCTTTATGGGATAACAACATCCTGAAGTTGATTAAAATGATCTAACAATGAACAAATGTTCCTTACAGTTGTTTTATGTAGCCCAGCAATAAAACTTTGCAACAAGCAACAACATTTTCTTCGAATTAAGCTGTGAGCTCCTCCTGCGGCTTCCTATTCAACAAAAAGCAAACGACCTAACACAACAACCATCTGGCAAAAGGAGCTCATTTACCATCTAAAGAGCAGTACAATTTCCCCTAGGAATTAATATTAAATGTCAGTGTGCTGAGGTAGTATTAGGCCAAGTTTCTAGTCCTGCTATCTTACTGCCTGAGCCTTACGTACCTGTGACAAGCTGCAGAGCACAAAACATTCAGGAAACAGCCCGAAAAATTGGCACATTATAAAAGAATACACTGGAGGGGGAATGGGAATACAAACCAATCCGGGTAAACTCCCAGGTCATTTCACTGAGGCATCGATGCGTGCCAAGCTACGTGCTATAGCTCCAGTCTTTAAGAAGTCAAACGTAAAGCCTTGTAATTAAAAGAAAATAAATCCCTCTTAAATTACCCTCGAGAGAGCGATCTGCTGAAATGACTGATGGAAAAAGAACCGTGTTGTTGCTCTGGATGTACCGAGGATATGCAGTTCAATTACCACACTGACGCTTTGGGTTGGCTTTAAAGATGTTATATACATTATATTAACATGTTATCAACATGTCTTCAGCTCCTGAGGCTGAGCTGATGGATATTTCACATTTTAAAAAAGGGAGGGCCAAAGCAGTCTGACATATCGAGTGTGACGCCACCATTAAAGCTACTCTGAAATGGTGGTTTCTCCTCTGTGAGGCTCTCTGGAACCATCAAACCTACTCACCATTTGTCCTGTGATGGAGGTGAAACAAGCTGCTCTCGATCCGTTTATGGTTTATGCAGCACAGTTCAGGTGTTAAATTTGAGGCGCAGAATGGTGCATAAGACACCTGCGCTAGCTTCCTCCCTCCCATCCTCACTAAACTCTGCTCTCACCCTCATTCTATAGTTCTCCTGAGGAGCGAAATTAGCCTGAGCTAGTCACACATTAATTACACATTAATTACAAGTAAGAAAAGGGAAGTTAAACATGTTTGCATCTCACTTCTGGTTGTGGGACTTTCATTTTTCATTTAAATACCCTCTGCCTAAACATCTCCATATTTCAGAATGTTTAAATAACTGATAAGCAGAGTCACAGCAGAGCTGAACGCAACCATCCATCACATTTAAAACTAAAGTGAAAAATAGAGATTAGAGATTTGCCAGTTTGTCCATCCCTGATGTCCTCCACAGGGTGCTACTTTTATCATTTAGTCAGAAACAAATGCTAATATTTTATATTCCCATTGAACATATAGGTTTAACACAATTATAATTAATTATTATGTGAGAAACAAAATGATCTTTAACTTCCTGCAGGCAACTATTGATTATCTTATAATAAACTGTGGTAAACATATTTTCAGTCTCCAAAGTCTTAAACTGAGAAGCTTCTGATAAAGCGTGACTCTCAGTCGGGCCGTTGCCTCAGCGGGCAGTTCGGGGAAGTCGGTGATCCTTAAACAAACGGAGGCCACCTTTGACTGGTCAGGAATGTTATCAGGATCCATCCAGTCTCAAGAGGAAGAGATCTTAGATTTAAATAAGCCTCAAACAGCTGTTTGCCGCATCACTCTCTCTGCCCCCCACACAGCAGCAGGCAGCCGCGGCGCTATCTGAAATACTCTCTTTCATCACTCCTGACTGCAGCTTTCACTGAGTCAAGCGGGGAAAGACCTGCGGTAATTGAGACAGATAGACTCGCCAGGACACTCAATCTCCTGTCCAATGAAAAATGTTAACTGCATCCTGATGTGTCCCCCATGAGCGGGCTAATTACAATTACCCACGGTGGTAATTCAAGTGTCCCCCCTGAAATAGCTCCAGTTGCTTTCTTCTGCTAATCTCTCAGCTTCTCTGTCGATTTTTCTTTCAGAAGCGATGCGTCCAGCCTCGTTCTTCATCACCTTATTCAGCTGAGTTGGCAGTTCTGTGGCTTTTCTGAACTACACAAGAAAGAAGAGGAGCAAATCCCAATTAAAGTTGATCTCAATCCGTGATCTGGATCATGGCCAACAGAGGACCAGGCCCTCCTCTGCCAGGTTTAACGTAATCCACCTCAACAAATTTGAGGTACACAGTGTAAATTTGGACAGACAACCGCGAAGCCTCCAGCTTTGTTCGCAAAGGTCAATATTAGTCGGTCCTAGAGCCAAAGTCGTGCGGACCCCAGCGCGTCATGAAAGAGGCCCGATTCTGTTGGTGGTGATGGCAGACTGGGCTCCCCTTTTAACCTCTAGAGAAACCTCCAGTAGAAAATGTACCCAAGAGGGTGTCATTAGTCAAACCTTCAGCCTGCCAACGTCGCCGTGCTGTTTTCATAGTATCACTTGTGCTATCACGGGCAGATGAGGTCCACTGAGCAACGATAAAGCCGCTGTTATTTCACCCCTGGCCTGTCTTGACACTTTTAGGAGCCGCAAAGAAGCACGCTCAGGTTTTCAGCCCAGACTCTGGTTGAGTAAAGCCTCAACATTTGTTTTTATTAGAAAGACTCACATCTTAATCCCTGATACACACCATAAACAGTAAATTCAGCCAGCCCCGCGTTAGCGAGAATAAAGCCTGGAGCTTAAAGCTCACGTCATATATTTCCACCCGATTTTGACGTTTTATTCCCTGGTGTGGATCTGCGTGCAGGTGGAGCAGATTCCAAACATCCTCCCTCAGTTCTTGCAAACGCCGTCACCAAGCGTCTGAAACGAACGGCGAGCTCGTCGGCTGACGCTTCACCAGAGCGGGGAGTTCAAGTTTGGTTCATCTCATGAAGAAGACGCGCTTAGACTCTTCTGGGGGCGACACACTGGCTGCTAACGAATATAAATGCTTTATTCCTGCTTCGGTCGGTTCACAGAAAATAAACCGTTAGCTTCCAGCACCTCATGAAGGATTGACCTCGCTAATCTCATGGAAGAACGACAACACTCTGGAAAGTCAAGGAGCACATTTGAACAATTTGGAGGTTTGTTATTGTTCCTTCACTTTAGAGACACAAAGTCTCTCACTACAGTATATCGCCACGGAGCCCGAGGGCGGAGCCAAATTTGAACATTCTTCAGTGGCTCTACAAATCCAATGAAATTAGAGGTAATAAAACCAGGCATTTATATCCTATTAGTGGAATGAATTTAATAGTGTTGGTTTTATTTTAGAAAAATATCAAACAGACTGAAGTGGTTTTCCTAAGTAATTCTGGGGGTGAGAGTTTGACTTACACATCGTTCACTTGAATAAATAAAGAGAGCTTTCTCTTTCTCAGCCTTTCGTCTTCTGAGCGTCTCTAGGGATCGTTCGCGGACTTCCTGCCATTAAAGAGACAGGCCGGTGGAGGACAGGGAGTGACTGACATAACTACCTCTGCTCTATGACCGACACGACGCACAACTCAACTGGACATCTGTGGAATTTGCTAAAAGGGTCGTTTGCGCAGGAAAAAATAGACGTGTCTGTCGGAAGAAGAGTTATTTATGGAGGCTAAAAACAGACAGCTGTTCAACATCTGGAAGTAAAAGAAACACTAACTTGAGATCATGAACACAGTTACATAACGGAACAGTCTGCAAATAATGTTGCTAATTGTAGCTTGTAGATGATTCAATAAACATTTGTGTTGAATTTCAGAGTAACAGCTGTCTTGTCAAGAGTGAGTTATCGAGGTTGAAACAGGAGGGAAAACTCAGGCGGGAGTTTGTGCACGTTGGATTATCTGAAATTCGTGCCTCCGTCTCATTTTCATCAAAAAAGCAAAGCGCAGCGTCGTGGAAGAGAACTTCCGTCCAAAAACGTTCTGCACATGTCACTGCCAGTAAAACCCGTTCCCACTATAATCCATCTTCTTTTCCAAATGCTTCATGTCTAATATGAGGGATTTGTTGATGCAAAGCCACTCACTGAACTGTCTAAAACTGAAATGTTCAAAGTTGAAGACACGTGAAAAGTAGGTTTGGAGCCCCCAGAACGACGCTGCATTCAAAACTGTATCTCTTGAAATGTTTGTGGGTTTTTTCTTTTAACATACAAAAAAAGGGGGAAAAACAGACAAAACATTGTGAGAGGTTCCGACATGAGAGAAAAGCAAACAAGTCCTGGTTTTAGTTGTCATCTCTAAAGCAAAACAAAGTTATGATGTGAAGCTCTCCGAGAGACCACACACACCCGACGGAAAATACACAGTTGCCTCAAACAACACACATCCAGTGTTTGTGATGCAACGACTTTTAAACACAGCAGCTCATAAATCCGCCGTTCCTGCAAGCGTTCAGACGCACGTCCTTACCTTCTGCAGCCATTGGGTGTAATTCTCCATTATATGCTCCAGCTGTTGGATCTTCTGGCTGGAAAAGTCTGGCGCTGGTGGTGGGGCGTCTCTCTGCAGAGAATTGGCATTGTGCTGGGCGCCGCTGGCCTTGGCCTCCCTGCACGAGGCTCCTCTGCCTCCATCGCCCTCAGGCAGGATGAACGTGTAGGTGCACTGGCCATGCTGGATCCTGTGCAAGCGCCTGTTGCTATAATTACTGCTGCTACCTCCGCCGCTACTGCTGCCACCTGTGCTGCTGCTCTCCGTCCCCCTCCTCTGCTCCCCTTTTTCACAGCTCGCAATCACCAGGAGCGCTGCCAGCGAGAGCCAGCCGTGGCCAAAGTTGGACCACAGCATCATATCAGGTTGCAGGTGAGTTTTACGTTCTTGAGTCTGTAACTGCTCCTTTGCTGCTGTGGCTTCGAGTTGCCTTTAAAGCTGGATCAGACAACACTTGACAAATGTGCTCCATCCATCCTAACATTGGACCTCCAGCCTCGCAAACTTCTCCAAACATGGACACATTCTACTTTCTTCAAGTCTGTGTCTCTGTCAGGAGGACTCCACACATCTCTAACTGGGTGAAAGCTTGATGCTCCTTCAGTTATTCACATTCAGACGCTTCATCATTCAGATCTGTGCAGTAAAAGAGCTCAGATGTGTCATCAGACCTCCCCTGGTCCCTTTGCCTTCCCTTCCTCATCTGCTCTCTGACTTAACAACCAGAGTGTGTGGGGGAAAGAGAGAGAGAGAGGGAGAGAGAAGAGATTCTCTCCTACTCTGAGCCTGCCCCTCACAGAGCATGCAGAGGAATGTGAGTGTGTGTCCATGGACAAGTGTGTGTGTGTGTGTGTGTGAGCCAGGCAGAAAAAGGACCCCGGCACAGATGATGTGCTTTGACTTGGAGGATCAGTTTACAGGCGTTCAGGCTGCTGGTTCATGTGCTCGACCTGCCTCTCCGCCTTGCGAGTTGACAGAATTAACGTGATCAACTCTGCAGATCGACTCGGCTCCGCGTGGTCCAGTGACAGGTGTCGCTCTGAAAACACCGCAGCTGCGTGTCCCACTGTGTCCCGACCACATGCTGGGGCACATGCTTTGCTAACGTGCACATTTTGTTACATACATAATAATGTACGACCCAGATGAGGGGAACTTCATGCTTGGACTACCTGACTCTTCCAGATATGGGAGTGTGGGTTTAGGCAGCTAATCTCCATGTTTCTGCTTGGATCGTGTTTCTGTGTTGTGGCAGAGGAACTTTGCCTGTTTTTGCTGGGACGAATGTGGGACGAACAATACAGTTTTAGGCTGCTGCACCACCAACCTTAATCATGTGAAATCCAGAGGAGAAAATTAGCTTCCTTAAAATATCTTCAAAGTTTAGCTCAGTTTCAGATATTTTATTGAAAACCTCTGGATTTCCTTCTTCTTTCTGACTATTTATGTCACGGGTGCTGCCTGAACTCCTGTTGTTTTTTTTTTTTGGTATTTAATTTCTTTCTGATGGAATTTCTAAAGGAAAAGGTTAAATATCTAGTAAAGGTAGGTCCATAAAGAAAAGATGAGGAAGGAGAATTACCACAAATATATGTAGGATTGGTTGAGACTTTTATTCTGACTACCTTCTCTCTGTGATGCCAAACTTGTGATCCTGTGATCCCACAGGACTCGTACGTTCACTGTGCTGCTGCCAGAGTTCCTCTCTGAAGAGGCCCTTCAGATAGATCATGTAATAGACATGTAATACAGCTCTGTATCTGAGGGCCATGGTGGGGGAATTGTAGCAAATTTACAAATGCAAGCATATGATGAATGTCAAAAAATACGAGCTGCCCAGCGCAGTATTTTCCAACGGCGGAGAGCTGCTCTCGCGGTGGTGTAAAGGTCTCGTCTCAGTATCCGTGCAACCTCCATCATGCTGGAGAACGTCACTGAACTTCTGTCAATGTTTGACACTGAAGGATGAAGTAGTCTTATTTTAACAGAACTAAAAACATGCAGGCGTGTTCGGGTCGATGTAAACTCAGCCTAACCTGAACTCTTCCTGGGATTAACGGGTATACGATGGAGCGCATTAATTGGATTTTTCGTCTTATCAAAATACCGGGCACACCCTCCTCGGTCATGATTTACAAAAACAAAACGCAGTCCAAAAATGAGCGGGTCATCAAAGAATGTGCTATCATAATTAGAGCAGACAGAGGAAACACAGCTCTGGATTAAAGTCTTAATCCTTTTTATGGAGTTTTAATTGTAAAATCACAGATTCTTGGGGAGTTACAGCTGCCCGCTTTCTGGCTGGACTTCAACATTCCTTTTCCCTCCAAAACATCAAAATCTGCATGGATGTGCAAAGTGTTCACGTACTCGCCTCATATTGGCAGTGGATAAGTGGCAGCGATCATTAATTACCGTTGGTTGCGTGTGTTCAGGGACATTAAAGGGCTGCAGATGTGTTAGAGCTGCGAGGTGTTGAGAGCCAGCAGATAACAACCCCCTCGAATAACCCAGACTGGCCAAGACACAAAGCATGTGCAAATAGCTCTTGGAGTGGTTGACGTACTTTCCTGGTATCCTAAAATGTGGGCGCCAGTTTCACGGTCCAAAGGAAACTGAGTGGGAGATAAATGGCACCACAGGACAACATTCTGGTTCAAATTAAAACTACACATCCTACACTTCTCTGACCACTGACCGAAAACCGCAGTGACGGAGCGTAAATTTACAAAAAAAACCGATCTGTAATCAGAATTAGTGCACTGACTTCTGAAGCTTTGGTGCCTTTTGAGGACAAGAAAGTTCAAACTGAACAAACCTTTGCTGAGGAGCCAAACGTCAGATCAGTCCGACTTTGATGTAAATATATCAAGAAATGAAAGCTACAGAGAGTGTGCCCACTTCCAAACCCTCTAGGGTCTGATGTTATCTGTCACATACTTCCTGTCTCACATATAAATTCAATCGAAAGTGGCTTCTGATATCATTTTGCTGAAAACAGTCAAGAATATTGTGGGTTATGTCGCTCACAAGAGGCCTGAGGGCAGCTGGGCTTCGTGGGAATGGGACAAATGGTTTCCTCGTGAAAGCATTTAGAAGACCTTGTGTATAATCCAACATCCATTTAAATGACACTTTTGTGGGAACATTGGAAGTTTATTTGTTCTAATGAAATGGCTTTTTATTAGATAAATATATTTATGTCCTTTTTACTGGTGCCCGTTGAAGTCTAAGTCAGGTGGGACATTTCAATAAATGTCTGTTTCAATAACCGCTCAAACAAATGAACATAAATGGTTGGATACAAGTTGTCTGGTAAAATTGTAATTATTGAATTATTTAATACTGTGTGGGATTCTATTACAAAACACAAATAGTATATTATCCGTTTACGAAAAGATTAAGGAAAAAGGGAACAAAATAACTTGTTCGATTTACACGTTTTACACACCAAGCTTTTGTCTACTACAACAGCGCCCCCTGTGGGATATCAACTCATATCCTACTCAGTCCCCAGCACACTCGGCTTGGGACGATTCTCTTGATCACCCTCTATTACACCAAGGTCATGGGTTTGGTACCCATATGGGTTACTCGCACTGTTTTGTTAGCCAGCTGTGGACTGGTGAGGTACCCTTAAGCAAGGTACCGAACCCTCAAATGACCAGAGCACCAGTCCAGGGCATCCAACCCAGGCTAACATCTTCTTGCTGTGTTTGTTGCGTTGTCATCTATGACTTTATGTACTAACAGTGTGTAAAAATGATGATTTCAATGGGAAATCAACCAAATTGAACCTGCAACCTTTAAACTTTTCCTAAAGGAGCATTCTGCATCACTAGCGTTGAGGATGGATGGTCAGTGATCTCCCTCTGATCTCCTAGTCTATGTGATGAAGGTGAGTATTCAAACTCTTTTCCTTTGCTTTCAAAGTTTGAAACCACCAAACATGTTTGGGATATATGAAAAGAGATCTAGCTAAATCTCAACGTCTGGCCAGACCGCAAAGAAAGACCGTGTGTTATAAATGTAGTTGTCACCAAAAGTGGAGGACAAAAGCGTTCCATTTGACTCCAATAGCAAACCTCAGCAACTCATTCAGAGCGTCTTGAATGGCTTCAACTCTCTCAGTGTTTGTTCGTTCCTTTTAACTGGGAAAATTTGAATTTGATTCAAGGGTTGGCAACCCTGATGGCACCTTTTCTTTCATCCCTAAGCTTCACCGTTCGTCATGGTGATGGTGATTAAAGTGCACGCAAACACTCAAACGCAGTGTCATGGTAATGCTGAAGCAGCGCCAGAATCTATACCATTGAGACATCAGTAAATGGGGCCTGTTTGCAAGTGCTAATGCAGGTCACTCTCCTGCTTTCTTCTCCTCCTCCGAGTTCAGGGTGGACCTGTCATATTCTCTGAGGGATCCTCTGAATGAGCCACACTTCAATCTGCCGGGGCCTCCACAGAACTTTATTCTCAGCCCAGTTAGCATTTTGCCAAGTGAGGGCTGAGTGAGGGTGAGTGACAGGCTGGATGATCGTAACCCTGAGCAGGTTAGCAGATAAGTAAATAAACTCCAGCTGATAATATTATAGAACTGATCTCAAACAAGAATTTTTGTTTCTGAATATCCAACTAAGACCTAAAAATGTGCTTTAGTCACTTTGAACCTTTTAATGGGCCCTGTTTTTCCCAGTCTACATGCGCGGGAGGGTAATTCATTTAACGGACAATTTTGTGGATTAATTTGTGCTTTCTGTCCTCTCTACTTTTGAGGCGGATGGAATGTCTTAACCGTGTCCTTGTGCTCACGCTGCTCTGTTGACCTTCTGGGTCAGGTTTGGTGCAGGACATCAGCTCACATTCTCCTGACTGCCTGACGCTACATGAGAGCATGTTAGCAGTTCTAGAAGCAGTCGGTCAAATGAGGGCAGCTGTGTTACTTCCTATTACAGATGGGTTCACTCCTGTTTTCATGCAGACTGGGGGACGAGGGGGGGGGCAGCTCAAGCAGCCACTTTTTTGGATGGCCTAACGATAACCCGATCCAAAGCCACCAAGTGCATTTGATATTGAGTTTCTGACTTTGCTGAGTGACCTCTGTGTGTTTCTGCCAAACTGTGATGGCCTTATCCACTTTTACAAAAAACCTAAAGTACCTGCAGAGGTTAACAAATTACTAAAGACAATGATTTTTATACCTAAGTTATTTTGAAGAACTTTCTTTTGAAATATAACTTTTCAGTGTGCACTGGGGAACCAGTAAGGGCATTCTCCCAAACTCAGGTTCGTCATCACTCCTTTAAAGTCCTCCCCACAGATATGACCTCTCTCTCTTCCATCCACATGGATCGCCGCCCTCTGTTCCATCAGAGTTCAGGCCAGAAGAATGGAAGACTAAGACATTGTCCCCCAATATGAGGTTAAACCTTTCTTACAAAACATTTCCATAAACAGCTCCCTGTTACACTCGTGTTCTGGCTAAACACACTTACACAAGGCTGATCAATCTCAGTGATTTATTTCATGATTTGTTGTAACTTTCATTTCCAACAGGAGACAAAAGTTTGGAACAGTAAGTTTAAACAGTCATTCATACTCTTAATTGACCTTCTGGCTATCTTTGCCAGTTGGAGCCGAGGCTATATCGCTGCTATGGTAACCGGCCCAATGGTAACTCATCCGCAAACACTGAGAAAAGAGAAACTGAATCTGAATTAACAAATGAGTGAAGACTTTCGGAACCACAAAAGATCGTTTTTGTCTTCTTTTACCCCACTTATTACAACATCATTGTTTCCCATAATGCTAATGGTGCACCAGAGATTACCAGGTTAGTTTGTCAGTAATGTTGATGCTGGAACAGTTTTCTGCAAGTCACTGGGATCAAATTCAAGTTTATGGATCTTACATGAACTCTGCCTTCAGCTGTCAATCAACATAAAATTAACATGAGAACAAACGCACAAACAAAGTTGCCCTTTGCTGGAGAAATGTCTGGCTGTTGTAAAAGGTCAGGAGGCTTTGGCTCGAACCCCTCTTTGCATCGGAGCTCTGGATGTGTTGCTGCCTGCACACTGACAGACAGGCTGACAGTTGTGTCAGTGTAGTGCACCATCTAATGAGCATAGGCAAGTTATTACAATACATTGAAGCTCCAACTACCCACATTTTACACTTACTGCATGAGTCTGTCTGACCTTTGAGGTAAAAAAAATCTTTTGTTGCATGTTTTTACGGTTTTCATCTTATTTTCCCCCAAAATGTCACAACCCTCCTCCCTCATTTTAGTTCCCCTTTAGCTAATATTTCATGTTTATGACATCTATTCTGGTCTCACATCTGTTTTCACCACAGCTCCAGCTGGATTACCGGCAGACAGATGCTTGAGGTTGACACCATATTTGCAGGAATTTAAAAATTCCTCGGCTAAAATAAAGTAGAATGAAAGTAATAGAAAAAACATTCCAGCTTTATTTTCATGGCTAGAGGAGACTCCTTAAAACAAAATCCCTGGAACCTCCACAATCCAGGAGTGTTTCATTTCTTCATACATCTGATATAAAGCCAAACGGTGCAGCTGCTTCACTGTAGTGCTGTTGTGTAAGATCACCTGTGGAGAGAACCATCGCAGCAAATCTTTGAAAATCTAATTTAGTTTGTCCAGATCCCTGTTGGACAATAACGATGATGCTGCAAAAACAGGGCCTTTCATTTGGCCTTGGACATTCCATCCACTGCAGCACACTCCAGAGGAGGTGCAGGAACCTCAGCCAGTGTCTATGTTTGACTTTCAGCTGCTGACTTTAATTCATTGCAGCACAGTTGTGTTCAGCTCCAACTTATTATGAATTCAGCTGGAGGTCAAATAGAATAAATGACTTACACTTACTCTTAAAGAGTTACAACATGCTTTCCCAGTTTACTACCTGGAGTGACAGAAAGCTCCGGAACACACCCCCTAAACTTAACTGCAAAGGTTTTGACATGAAGTGTATCTCCAGTGTCACAACAATACAAACATTTACATTTGGACTGTTAAGTTAATCTGATCATATGTCACTCAGGCACCCTCAGCCCCCCCCTCCCTCCCTCATCACTTCATCTCCAGCTTAATTTGCAGCCAGCTGGCAGCCATTTTTCATGCTGTGGTTCCTTCAGCGCAGCCACCATGGTGTAACCCTGAGTTCAGCTTCCACATATTCAGCCAGTGTGTAGGTTTGTGTCCCATGTGAGATCATGTGTATCATTTCCATGTTTACTATCATATTCAGTGATTCATGTGAAGGACGCTCTGGGGTGCAGCACATTTGAAATGCACCAACATTCGAGATTTCACAGTCTGCTGGTCATTGCCATGTTTTTCTTTGCTTTGGGCTAATTTATGGCATTCCTTACAGCTGAGATGAATGCAGAACGGACTTACAGCCTCACCTCGGAGCCCACTCCCTTCAACTGATTCGTACTGTATGAAAGATGTGAAGGAATGTGATAAACGGCCCGGCGAGCAGCGCTCGGTGTGCGTTTCGCTTTACCCCACCTACACGTTCTCACAGCTCCGTTCATGGATTTCCTGAAGTATGCACGATCTGCAGCGGACGGGGAGGATTTGGCGAATTCTGTCAAACTAGTAATCCTTTAATGGACAGACGGTTAGTTTACTCGCCAAAGAATGTTCACAAAGTCTTTGCGGTGTCAGCTGGTGCATAATATAGAGTCTCTGAAGAGGAGATGGTGCAGCTCCCATCCTCACACTTGTGTTATCCAAAGGTGATAAAGCTATAGACATGAAAACAAAGCTGAACAGATATCCACTTGTAGATGGAGTGAAAAAAATATTAGCATGATTTATGAAAGTCTAAATACATATGGGTTAAGGTTCCTGTAAACTGTGGGAATAAATGCTGCTCTCTAAAATCACTCATGTGTTTTCATAAAAACACTAAGAAAGTGGGAAATTTATATCATCTGGCTTCCAACAAACCTTTCTCCTAAGTCCCCAGAGAGCATAGTCATATTAATTTGCCAAAATGATGTTTAAAATTAGAATTTAAAAGTCAGTTTATCTGGTTTGGGCAAATGTGCCATGGAACAAGAACATTAAGTTTTGTAAGAGAAACAACATTGACGTTTGTGCTGCAGACATGTTTGTTTTCACCTTAATTCACATGACCAGCAGGCCTTGTGGGACCAATCTCGTTAAGGTTAATCTCTTTTTTCTGGTTTCAGACAGAAACAGAAGCATTTTCTTCTGTTTACAATCTGCCTCCATCTGTTTTTCATCAGACAGAAGTCAAATGGAATCTCCAGATGGAGTGCCACAGGGCTCAATTCTGACACCAATCAGGTTTTATTTATATACACTGTCACTGATTGCAACATATCTATACAAGATAATACTGCACCATTTTTCTTTTCAAATCTCTTCTTAAATGAGGACGCGTTCATATACAAAAGCATGTCTGCATGCCTGGATGTGTCTGTAGGCCTGATATCAAATGCTGCTTGTTAATGATGAATAATAACTAGTTTAATAACAGAAAATCATGCACGTCCTTTAGGCAGCATGAGAAAAATAAAACAAGGGAGGTCTGTCTTGAGCGATGGAACCGGTTCTAAAACGCTTTCTCATGAAAAGCCATTTCTCATCACCTGAGCAGGTGAGCTGCTGCACAGTGTGCTGTCATCACCGCACGTTCATTAGCTCCCCTTAAATTACAGCTTTGATGAATGCGACGCGCTACGAAAACATTGGCACATAAAACACGTATTTTCATATTTTATTTAAGTCCTATCAAGTTTCTGTGTTTATGGTTCACATCATAAAGACCAAATTGCCAAAACAGACAGTTGGCAAAGAAACGAGAGCTGTTTCACAGCCATTCACATTTTTACATGATGTTATCAATTCCCACATGGAAGTGATGGAATTAGTTTGTTTTCCTTTGGTCACATGTTATCTGTCACCACATCGAAGGCTCCTGTCAACAACATAACTATTAATTTCATTAACTGATACAGTGAAAGATCCACCAACAATAAAGGGAAAGAAACCTAAAGTAGTTAAAATTCATCCCAAAGACACACATCTGTCTCCAAACAGGAACTAAAGTATTGACAGGAAGGTGGAAAAGCTGCTTCTGTTTTCTGAGCGTTGGTCTGTAGGTGGGACCATCTGTATCACACAGTAGTGAGACGGAGATCTTCAGCTGACTGGTTCCAAACCAAACTGCGCCAACATCTGATTTATGAAACACTGAAATTTGAGGTTCTGGGGCTTATAACATTAAACTGTTTTTATGGAAACCACATGTAAAAATTACACCCAAGTCATCTGTATTCATAGACAGACGTCACTGGCTGGTGTGTGTGTGTGTGTTTGAGAGAGAGAGAAATACAACCCGATAAATAACACATATCTTTAACTAATAGCAACCATTGGCTTTGTGATAACAGGAGACATTTATAGAATTACATCATAATAACACAGAGATTAAAAAAGAAAAAGCTTAGAACAACAGAACCTCAGAGGCTCAGACAGTGGCGCGGTGCCATGACAACCAGAAATAATCCTGTAAGGAAAACACAACCAGTCAGCAAATGGAGCCGGTGAAGTAATTTAGTAAATGCTGGATGGATGGATGGATGGATGGATGGATGGATGGATGGATGGATGGATGCTAGGGGAAATTAGCCTGATAATGAAGAGGTGGTATAAACTTGCCCACTGATGTGTGTTTACCCGAGCTCTGTCATTTCAAATCAAGCCCGAGAGGCACCAGAGGTTGACATCATGTCACTTTTGTTCTCCGGGTCACAGGTCCAACACTAAACATAATCAATGGTGGGTCTTCCTGCTTCACCTCCAGGACACAACGGCGAGGCTCCCCAGCACTTGTTTAAGTATGTGTCTACAAACTTGACACACACTAAAGTTGGTATTACCAAGGAAAAATAAATGGGAGCTAATTTAGCAAATGGGGAACAAAAGCAGCAGCACATGGTGCGTGACCCCGGTGACACCTGCGCCTGAGCAACTTGCTGATCTCTGGTCCTGTTTGTTTCTCATAGTGGTCTAACAGCTGACAGAGCTGGAGGGGAACAGCATTTCCCATTTTTCTCTCTCACTGACACTGACACACACACACACACACACACACACACACACACACACTTCACTGGGACACAAAATAAAATAAACTGAATTGAAAATATTCCACTTAACACAGATGTGGTGAATGTGCCCGTGATGTGTGAAGGGTTTGTTGTCACATTAAACCTACAAATCAGATTATTTGTCAGTTGACTGTCAGTCGTGCTGTTGGCCACTGATTCTTTCTGCATCTCAAAGGCTTCCTGACAGAATGAAGCTCAAATGCTGCGGTTTATCAAGACTCACGTTCTTACATGGATAAATTCACAGAACTGATGTGCAACAGCTGACGGTTGGAGGCCAGCAGGTTTTTACAGCTCGTGTCAGTTTCTCTATAAAGATAAAAAGATTTATTATGAGGGAAGCAGAATGTGGTCTTGAAGGTATCTTCTTGTTGGTGTGGATGGAAGTTTCTTACTGTTTGTTTTTAACTCATCCTGTCCAGCAGCTTAAGATCTGAATGACTTATTTTTTCCTCAGGCAGATGCCCAAACACCAACGAAAGCAGTCCAGGCAGCGAGGAACATGCAAAGATGCCTGAAGATGTACCCTCCCAGGATCATAAAGACCGTCACATCTACAGGGCAACCACACTGAGGACAACAAGGCTCCGTCCCCCAGATAGAGCAGCAAAGGCCCATCGACGGGGCCGAGACAGCCAGATGATGATGGGACGCACTCGCCTGGAACCGGCTGGCTACGAGGCCAGTGTGCCGACCGCTGCACCACCGTGTCACCCTGTTTCGTACAATGAAACAGACTATCGAACCATCAACCCAATGAAATGCTGCATAATTGTTTTGCAACTGGAAGATGCTCCTCCTCAACCCCACCCCCGCTGGAATCTTTTATAGCAGGACCATGTTTCTGTGGACACACCCACCCGTGAATGCACGCTGAGAACATGTGCACAGCTAAGGTTATAAAGCAGTGACACACACACAGTTTCACTTCAGATCTGAACTTTATCTATCAGCTTCAGGCTGGGTTCATGGAGGCGGCGCTGCCTGACGCCAAACGTACGAGCCTGTAATTTAAGCATTTAACAAATCGTGAACCAGCCTTAGAATCCGTGTTTCCTCACGACTAAACCACACGGTGATACCGTACACCTGAGAGTTCTGAAAATGAGGGGAGGTCAGCCCGTTCACGTCTTGCTTCAGGTCATGTGGAGCGTCATTGATCCAGGAACTGTGCTTGGTCTAATTCAGACGCACGTTCAAACACTTCTGGACTTCTTCTACACCGAAGATTCTGTGTTTCGTCACACTCAAGTTCAGGTGTGATTGGACTCGCGAACTATGAAAAACTCGTGAACTTATGAAAAAAGTGAAAAATGAAAAAGTGTAGAGGAAACATATTAAAAGATGTGTTTTCCATTGTGTGGTGTGGATTATGAAGGCGTAAATCCCATAAAGTAGCATTTCCACTTGTCTCTTTACACAAACCAAAACATTTTCACCTATTTTCGCCTTTTTCCCTGCAAAATTTCTCCTAAATCATGCTGATGTCAGCTTCCACAAAGCGTGTGCTCTATGTGTGAACATATTGGATCAGCTCGTACTGGGATCCTTCATTCGCATAACTAACGATGTGCGTGTAGGGCAGAACCCTGTAAATCATCTGTACGTCCATCACCCAATACCTCACATTTCAGTGGAACCCCGCCAGCCTCTCAGCACTACATCCAGCCCTCGATGCTTTGAGTTTCCCTTCCCCAGGTCCCAGATGGAGATTTGGACTAAACATGTTCATATGTTACAGTTTGGTTACTAGGAGACCAACAATATGGCTCTCATACATGTGTGTGTGTAGAAAAGGTCCAGATATCTGAACAGCAGAGGTAGATGGAGACAAGTGCAAAGTTTTGGGTAAAACTGCACGATAAACTACATTAAATATCAAAATATCCTTATTACAATTTACTTTTGAGATCATTAGTAGAAAGTAAAGTTTTGTGTCCTTCAGCTCATGACTTTATTCATTTGAGCTCTCTGGGAAGACACCCACCACTTCAGAGAAGGAAAGCTGTGAGATAATGTGTGGAACGTCGTTTGCTCCTGCTCGGAATTTCATATCCTGCTCCCAGAACATGCAGTGGAAAAGCTGCTTGTTGGTGCCCTGTTACTCAAACGCAGCCATAACCAACAGAGAGCGCTTCCTCTTTCACGGCTTCAGTCCTTTTCAATCACACGCTTTTGTTTTTAGCTTCACGGTCTTTGCAGATTTTATGACAGTTGAATATTTGCCTTGAAAGGAAAATCATCTGTTAACACTCGACTCTTTGTTAATAACTGGAATTTCACGTTCACATTTTCCAGCCCGGCGAGCTGTGGCGACACGCGCTCGTAGGGGGGCTACAGATCGGTGGAGGAAAACATTTAGTTTCACAGTTACGATGATTTAAAAGAAAAAATTAAAGAAAACAGTGTTGGCTGAGAAGAAGAGGTCAGCTATGATTGATGAGTGATAGACAGATTTCTGTGGAGCTGGTGCCTGCAGCAGAATGATATAATGCAATGCCTTTTTAATGGAAAAGGCATTCAGAACTATTGGTTAAATTCCCTGTGAGTAACAAACATGAGTAAAATACTTCAATTTACTCCTAATTTTGTTTTATTTGCGCATATTTGAGTTCATCCTAAAAGCATCTTGTAAGCTGTGCAGTACGTGCAGCTCAACATGACTCATTTGGACCAGTAACCTTCGCTTAAAAGTGTCGTCTTCCTCACGTCGAAGACCTCGGCGTCACATTTCCATCAGCTGCTACTTTGCCGCGTCGGTAAATATGATCAAAAAGCTGCAATCGCGTTTAAATCATTAGATAATTGTGAGCGTACCAGCCTGCTGGTGACGGCCTTTAACACGCGGCAACGCCGCCTAAATTTACTGTAGTCAAAGGTTGTTAAAACGTCAACAATGTTTCAGTCAAGAGAGACATAAATGTGTCAGCGGCTGATATTTTTGTTGCTATCTGAATCCAAATATAGGAAATAGGGCGATATATAAAAATGCAGCGAGGTCTTAATATAGTTAAGAATCGGAAACTATGCCAAAAGGAACGTACGGTTCTCAAAGATTTGTGGATTTGCCTCATGGCATTTATGGAGGAGGTGAAGGACAGATCTATAAAGATGAACAGGAAGGTGATGGAACAGCCAGTGTCCATTAAAAGCAAGAGAGGGTATCCAAGAGTCACAGACCTATAAATAATACCAAGAGGAACAAGCAGGAGGCCTAAGTTCATGTAGCTGGTGTTTGGTTTAATATCTGCACGTCGGTGTCACTTATTAAAACCACTTATTTTGTCACATGAGAACATTCCCAATGATGACTAAACTGGGATAAAGCAACAAGAGCCAAGTTGCACTTGTAAAGCCTGGTTTGTTAGTGCCAAAGCAAATGAAAACAAGGGTTTCCACGAAGCTCTGATTGTTTCTCCAGCCGCCCCCAAACCAAGATTACAAGGATATGAAGACTACGGCGCGGAAAGTGTTGTGCACCAGTTCGCTCTGCTTTGCCAAAAACAGACCAAAAATGTGCAGGATGGAGATTAAACTGAACCGACGCAGACACATGCACGCGCACACATGCACACACGGCACTGGGAGCATGTCCACACGATGTGCCCTCAGGTTAGGACCTGGACCCTAGTCCACTTTCTAGCTCCCCGCAGCGTCTGACTGGAGCAGGAAATGGTTCTAAAAATAATCCTGCCTATGTGACTCTCACCCAGGGTCTCCTGGCTCCGTTGCACACAAATGCAGGGTCACAACACCCAAATATGTCTGGAATTACTTGGATCCAAGCTGAGTAAAAACCCAACAAACTGCTGTTGAATCCAGAACAACAACAGTTACGCAACCTGTCCCTTCACGCTTCAGTCGTGTGGAGACTAAACTGAGCTGATTGTTTCAAGCTGGTAATGGTGCAAAAGCTGGTTGACTCGGATGGTGGTTAGCACAGATACCTCAAAGCCAGGAGGTCCTGGGTTTCATTCTGGACTTGGAGGCTCCCGGGGGCTTTCCTTCAACAGTACAACTACGTGCACAGCAGCTTGATTGAAAACTCTAAATTGCACTTGGGTTCGGGTGTGTGTGTGTGTGTGTGTGTGTGTGTGTGTGTGTGTGTGGTGGCCCAGTGACCTTCTCCAGGTCATATTACTGACTGGACCCCCCCCCCCCCCACAGCCATGCAGACTTAGAATCACAATAGGAAATGGACAGATGGATGAGCTTGAGGGTCAGTACTCAGTAAAACCAATGTGTGGCAGTGATGTAGCTTTTACTAGATGTGAAACTGGATAGTCGCTGCCTGTGTTGTTATTTTGCTTTGTCAGCACCTTTGGGCTTCGGCGTCCTGCTCGAGGGCACTTGGAGCTGCTTCACACGGAATCAAGGCCATGAGCTGGAACGAGCCCTCTCCTGACTCACTGTACTTCAGGGTACAGCTGTCCTGGCTGGAGAGAGTCCAGAGAGCAAACTGCTGGGTGAGCACCCACACTGGCCTCACCGCTCTGCAGCAAACCCACAAGTCCTCTCGGTTTCTGCCGCTACAGATGGTTGACAGCGTGCCGTGGCACAGATATTAATGGAGGGCTAACCCTGGGGCTAACATTAGCACTAGCGGGCAAAGTGGCAACAAATAGATCTTTGTTCCTTCCGACAGAAAGTTACACCTTTGAGTCTTTTCAAACTGACCCAAATGAATCTCAGCTGACAAATATCACGTCAATGAATCCAACGTGCGTGTGCAGTCGTGCACACTGTCCAGTTATTGAGCCAAATGCCCCCGAAACAGTATTTGAGTGTTTGAACTGCCCCTGGAACGTCAGCCGGTGGCTGACTGATCGTAATGGCAGCATGTGGGGTGACCAGCACCCCCTGCTTATATCAGCATGGCCTTGTTGTCACTTTAGAGCTGAATTAACGGGACGACGTGACGCAGCTTCAGCCAGGAAACTGAGAGCTCTGATCCAGTACTGGCAGTGTTGCCAAGCATTCTGGCCTCAGCCGCGGCGATAATGCGCCGCCTCGGTGTCACAGCGGGCAAACAGCGCGGTTGTAACAGGACACCAAAATCCCGTTTGTTTTATATTCTAAAACACAGCCTATTCCCCTGTCTTTTTTGCAAGACCAAATAATAATAAAATAACAAAAACAAAGTGTATTCTTGGATTTCAGAATAATACAACCTGCTCCAGCTGGGATAGGCTCCAGCCCCCCTCCCCCAAGGGGAAAACTGGCTGGAATGTTGGACAAACTGCTTTTCTGCTATTTTCCCCCTTACATGGTACCTTTAACGAAAGCTAAAAATAAAGTGTGACCAGCAGGTGGTGCTAATGATGCGAATCTGGATTCAGCAACTGCTGAATCAACAGTATTGAATTCTTTGCTGTCAGCCTTTGGTTAAGTCAAACAACTCACATTAGAATATATATAAAAACTAGATTCTACCTGTACATTTAACAAAAGTTTTCCTTTTTCTTGACAATATACATGGATTTTTCCCCCCCCATGTACCTTATTTTGCTCCAGGTACTTGTGATCTTAACATGACCTGCAGAAACTGTTCTTTAATACTAGAAGCTGGTATACAAGTCTAGAAACAATACTTAAATTATGAGCCTACCTTTACACTCTTGGTGTGTGAGCAGCTTGTAACAGGCCTGGGAGCCAGACCAGAACAA
The DNA here is from genome assembly GCF_901000725.2 of Takifugu rubripes. NCBI lineage: Eukaryota > Metazoa > Chordata > Actinopteri > Tetraodontiformes > Tetraodontidae > Takifugu > Takifugu rubripes. The sequence continues at coordinate 10,415,716 of NC_042296.1, read as the reverse complement.
AGGAGGCAGAAACACAACACTTAAGTAAAAAAAATTAAAAAAAGTGAGTTTATTAAAAACTCCCCAGCTTCAAAGGCAGGTACCACCCAAACAGAGAGGAAACACAGCAGGTGAGTGACCGGCCTTTTAAAGACAGCTGATTGGTGATGGGCTGCAGCTGCTTCAGGTGCTCCCACCTGTCGTCTGCCCAGGTGAGTTGAACGAGGAGAGAACCACAACCAGGCACTGGTTGCAGAGGAAACCTGGGACCTTAACACAGCTTCTGCTCTGATAGGAGCAGGTCAGGCTTTGGATAATATGTAGAGCCTTAAACGCTCAGGATCAGTCAGGAACATGGACTGATGGGAAACAAATGTGTGGGAATAATCATAGATGTGTGACCCACTTACTAAAGCCTGATGTGGCTCCTCCCACCACACTTTAGGCCAGGACTGAACTGATGCCGACAGGTTGTGAAGGGCTCCATGTGTGAGGCACCCTTCACGGAAGGTGATGGGAGATTCCAAGCACACACGTCCAAGTGTGTGGTCGAGCAGCTCTACTAATTGTGCTTCATATCTGCTGGGAGGTGTCAGCACGACTATCTTCTGGTTCTCTTACACCCTCTATTTTTACCAGCCATGTGACAGCAGACGTACAACACATGGCAGCTATTGAGACACCCGGACTCTTCGATCCCAACACTACAGATGAGCTGCAGCGAAAATATCGATGTTGCTTTGTCTCAAGCTTCCCGTGCAGCCCAAAGAGCTCCATAACGTCCACTTCCATCCGCAGCTGCCACCATTTATGGCGCCTCTGTTGCCCGATCCCGCCGACCTCTGATAAGCTCATGGAGTGTCCCGGAGCGATCGCTGATAAGAAGGTTGGGAAAATGATGGGTCTGATGTGCGGAGCGGTGCCATGTCTCAGCGACGGCTAAATGCGATCCACCTGAAAACTGGCCCTGCTTAATTAATCTGACCTCAATTTGGCGGTTTAGGCCCCAACTGCTTCGTTTCACATCAGTGTTGTGTTTCATTACTTCTGACCACACGTTCCTGAGTCCTGTCAGGCTGTGAGCTGCCAGAACTTTTCCGAGTTTATTGTTACCACGTCTGCCCCGAGCGGCCCAGAGGTAGCTGAGGGATGGCATCTGGGGTGAAAGGACCCTCCTGGCTGCGCTCACTGGGCTGAATGGGCTCTTTGTGTGACCTGAGCTGCCTTCTGCAGAGTGTCATGGAGCGTGCTACTTCTGTCCTTATCTGGAAACAAACACCAATGGCTTCCAGACTTTTCCAGGAAACGTGCTCCATCGTTGATCTTCTGGGTGACTTGTCATCCCATTAGAGATCCAGACTGTCACAGTGACTCATTATGTGGTGGTTTCATTCTTTTTTTTAAATCTAGAGATTTTGAGTTGAAGCTTGCAGTATTACATGGAGACTAAGAGATACTACCCAAACTAATGTTTTACACCTTCAGAACCAGCTGAAAACATCTGTAATATGATGATAATATGATTGCCACTGCATGTTGATGTCCAGGGAAAGTTACTCTGCAAACACGTCCAGCCTTAGTAGTTTCTCTACCTTTGTGAGGACTTTCATAGACATAATCCATTACCCATAAAGGACAGATGATTCTGGTGTTGAGTAAATGAGCCTGCAGAGCTGCTCAGTCTGCTGCTGAACGGTTCCCAAACCCAGTGGTGATGTTTTATGTTGATGAGAAGGTCCCTTAAAAGACCCGATGAAGGTCAGGCTAAATCGAGCGCAACGCAAATGAGAAGAAACACGTTGAGTTTCTGACTCCGCATCAGTCATCATCCCAAACGGATATCATCCCAGAAGTCCCAAGCAACAGCACCGACCTCACCCCTGGAACGTTCCACCTGAGGTTCTGCCTGAATAATGAAAATTATACTCTCATGAAGTTATGAAAGCGGCAGTTTTATTCTTCTATATTTTTATTTATGCCGATTTTCTGCATTTGTTAGTGTTGAGCAGAGAGGTCATTTAAGTTGCTTGGATTAAACCTGATTCGTTTGTCCATTTCCTGCTGAATTACAGCCCGCCTTCTTTGTCTTCACCAAAATCCACCTTTCTCAATTGTTCACAGAGCGTCTCAGAGGCATGTTGGGACGGATCCAGCCTTGTATCGTCAAAGAGCCGACTCTGATGCAAATATTCCCTCTCCTGAGACGACTGATTGGAGATTTGAGGAAACATAAGAGACACGGGACTCACTATTCACCATGATGTCATGCTTGTAGGAGCAACACACACTTTGTCTCTAATGCAGTGTGTGTGAGGAGAGGTGAGAGGTATGTAAATCAAACCTGTCATGACTCCAACCCCCAATTCATCAGTTTCCAGTCACGTGACCCACGCGAGGTCACTGGATGGGGTGTGTTTGCCGGAGGGTGAGCGTGTGTGTATGTGTGTACTTGTACCTGCTATATATCAAGTACTCAAATTCACATTCTACTAGCAAAGTGAGGACATTTTGGCTGGTCTTCACAACTGTTTGAGGGTGTGTGTGTGTGTGTATTCACATCTGCTGCTTTTATCCAGTCGTTGAATTGTTGGGTGGTTTTGCTCACTATACATTTACCTATTGTTACCAACTCAAACACTCTTTTGTTGCTGCTCTTAAAGAGTGTTTGAGGCTTTCAGCTGCTCTGCACAGCTCCGAGAACAACATGTTCTCCGCCGCAGGATTGGTCTTTATGTAGCTTAACATGTGCTGTGCATGCTCATCCCCGTGAGGGTTTGGATTTTCAAAGACTGAACGAGGGTTTTATGCCAACGTGGAGGAATCTAATCTGCAGCGGCAGCTTGTGAGTGCTCCGTGGCAGACATCAAAAAGGTTCCTGCTCAGGGCAGGTGGGTTAGAAAGGCCTCCGATAGCCGCTGCCCCCAGAGTGAGACTTGAACGAGAGGCTGGAAAGTATTTATTAAGTCGACACAATCTACAGTGGGGAGCGCTGCAGATAGCAGGGGTCCATCTGGGGAGAGGCCTCAGCAGCACCATAAACTGCCACCTCGGATCCTCTTCTCTATAGATTACATAAAGTGAACCCACATAAATCTGTGAAAAAGGTCAAGCTTTGTCTTTTCTCTCAGTCACCACATTTACTTTTCTAAAATAAGCGCCTCGTGTCCCTCAAATGCACCACAGAACAACTCAGAGCGGTTTAATAGACACGGAATCAGGTGGTGGGCGCTGCTACAGGGGGAAATGGAAAGTGGGAATCGTTATCATCAAGGCTGCGTTGGCGGAGATTAACTGGAATTCTCCAAGTTTGGTGACATTTCTGAGGTTGGGGGTTGAGGGCAGCTTATCCCACAAGCTGCAGAGTTCTGATATCCAAAGTCAGTGACCTGATGCACGGGTTCCCAGTATGACCTCCCCAGTGTAGAACCTTAAAATCTCTGGATAGGAGCCCTGCCGTGGGTGGCAATAAAAACAAGGGGAAGAAAAACAGTCCGCCACTTTCGTGGTGAGGCTAATTCCCCTGTGGAATGTTTCAGAAATATTCAATTATTTCCATATTCAGTGACAGCATTTCCGCTTATTCCTCGTCTTTAAAACATGGCAGGAAGCTAGATCCAGATTTTACACAGTGAATTTCCAAATGAAATAAAAATGCTGCGTACAGGATGTATAGTGATTCTCATTTACTGCCCAAACTGCGTGACTGCCACCTGCTGGACACACTCGCCATAACACGCTGAGTTCACTCCATTCCCTCCTCATTGGTCTCCCTCCTCACTAATCCTTTAAAACTAGCAAGTACAAAGAAGATCATCAATATTTTATTCATGTCCATTTAAAAAAAAACACTCTCCATTTCTTTTTAACTGGGAAAAATATTTCACGCTCTTGAAGGACAACCAGGCTGCCAAATGTTCAGCCTGCGTGTTGAGTGAGGGTCAGATTTGGGCTGTCGCCCTCAAGTCTAATCATGATTTATGATCCTGGTTTTAGCATCACAAATGCATTTCTGCCTGCATAATGTCAAACGCTCCATCAGAGGCTGGCTAATGGCTCAGATGTATCAAAATACCCACTGATGGATCGTTGGACATAAACCAGACTGGATGCTGGGAACAAACAGCAATTTAACAGCGCCACAGGACTGGTGTAATTTCCGTATTAAACACTAGAGGGCGCCAGATCCTTTCATATTATTAACCAGCGTGCCAGTAAAACGGGAAACTGGTGTCCTGACCGCATTTTCTGTAGACACCTTTATTCATCTCTCATGTCCAAGACTGCAACTCTTTGTGTTTATCTCTTTTTGAGCTTTGAATGAGATATCAACACATTAGTTGCAACAAAAAAGAGAAAATCTGCTTGTGAAAGGCTTTTTGTATGTTGCGCCCGTTCCCTTGTGGCAGGTGAGTGGGTGAACTGGTGGTTCTGAGAGGGAGGAGAGGACGGATCAGAGCCTGCAGCCATGTGTCTGTGAACAAAACGGGCTCTTTTTCCTGCGCTGTAGGAGAAGGAACACAATAGTCTAACGTTACTCCCTCAGCTCCCTGAAAAAGGCTGTGACCTCATCTTTTATGGGTTTTCTAAATGCAACATGATATCCGAGATGAGTGAAAGTTACTTGAGCTGGGTTCACCACACATGCCCTTGGGCCCAATATTTCACAATATAATGTATAATTCCACTGTAAGGAATTCAACACAGGCCAAATCGGCTGAATCTGATATGCACGTGTTTATCTGTTTGTCGGTCCTGACGGCAGCGTGGAGGCAGGAAACTGAAGCTGTCCCGTTAGCCGGAGCAACCTGGCATTTTACTGCAGCACTGACGACCGCAGGACACCTTTCCAGGGGCAAACTATCAGTTCATTAGTGGAAATCAAATGTCTCACCGGGTCTCATCCTGTCTTTTGTTTCCCACTGTCCAGGACTTACGGGCAGCACTTACAGGAAGGAAGTCCAGGCAGTCCTCTCGCCACCTCCAGGGGGACGTCCAGGCCTGGAGCTGCTACTGCACACACAGCGTCCATAGAGGCGAGATGGCAGCGTTCCACATTCAGCACGTAAACACAATCTAGAACCAGCCGTTACTTCCTTCCAGAGATCTTATCGAACTGCAAACATTGCACAAAATAACCAGACAACAGCCAAAGCTGACAGAAAGGAGGGCCGAGCTGTGCCTCCGCACAGATAAGCTGTGGGCGAAGTTCACAACAGACTTGCAGACTTTTTTGAGCTTTAATCCATAAATACGGACAAAGAATTGGCCCAAACTCATCTTCAACATAAACTATCCTGCCTGCAAGATGAGTTTGAGAAACAGGAGATGAGGGAGACGTGCGTGTGAACGTGCACACTCCCCAAATCCAGTCTCTTGCTCCAGATTGAGATTTTTTCCCCCCCTTTTGGATGACGGATCCTGTGATGAGCTGCCAGCGGCGCCCCGGGCCACCGAGCCATTCTCAAATATTTGCAGGCGGATGCAGCCAAGTTCCCTGAGCTTTGATAGGAGGCCGGTGCTGAGGGACGCGCTGCACTGAACACCTCTTGTGTCTCCATCCAGCTCCTCCGTGGTGGGTTTGGGCTGGGGGGGGGGGGTGGCGACAGCCACATGACAGAGGCCTGAGGTTTGCCCACCATCACAGACACCCACGGACACAGGCTGCTGGACAGCCTCACATGTCGACTGGCTGGGCGCTCAGCAGACCAGGGACGCGTTACCCAAGGTTACTGCATGCTGTTTTAAAGGGCCCACCAAATATTTGTGCAGAAATCAAACATTCTTAACCTCGCTAGCAGCACAGCTGACCAGACTTAAGGGTAGAGAACTCAGTGGGGGGTGAATGGGGCCCTTCTACAGGTCCACCAACACCAGGCCTCTAATTGTTTGTTTTATAACCAGTTTAATGACCTTCTATAGTGTTTTAATGGACAAGCATCTCTTAGACAACCCTAAGCACAACCAGCAATGTTAGCTAGGAAAACTTAGCTCAGCACATGAACTGGTGAACTGAGCTGATAGGACAAATCTGCTGATTTATTATGGTAGGTTTGTCCATTAAGTTCCTCATGAGAGACCCACTGTGGAGCGTTTCTCATGTGTGTGGTATTTGTTGTCCTACCTTTGTGCTCCACGTGAGCAGAGCCATTGTGAAGTGTGTTACAGGATGCGCTGGGCTGCAGAACAGTCAGAGATGGGAGCTAAATCGGGGCTTAATAAATGAATACTTACATTTATTTCCTCTCTCTCATCTCAGCCCCTGTGAAAATCAGGAAAACACATTTGACAGAGTCACAATAGCAAATCTGAAACCCTGTAATGAATCAACACTCGACAAACATCCGCTGCACAATAGGAGGCTAAGCATGTGTAGTCAAGAGATAAAAAACACACTTGAAAGAGTTTAATTTTTCCAGGACAAGCAAATCCGGTGACCATGGGTTAAACAGAAGGTTGTCACTCCTGGTTGTGCTGTTTTCTTGAATTAGGGAGGAAAATTGGGATTGAAAGGAGCGCCAGAGTCCAAGTAACCTCAGCATTGCATCACTGCCGATCGTTAGTCTTTAAAATAATCAGAAAAACGGCTGCTGACATTTATGAGGTGTCCTAGTGCGGCTGCGTCTCTTCCAGAAGATGGCGTCTTGCTTGAGGTTGCACCGCAGGGCATTTGACATGAGTTATTACCTCCGTTTAGGACGCTTTCACAAGTTCCCTGCAGTGGCGTTGCAGTGGTTGAGTGCTACCTCCGGATGGATCCGCTAACGTCCCCGCAGACGTGGATTCATTTCACACTTCAAAGTTCGGCCGACATCCACAAAATTTCCTTAATTGTTCTTCACAGCATTTAGTAAAACTACTCGACTCGTAACTCAAACAATTAGTTCGGTGACTCGCCTCTGTACTACACACACATTCTTGTACTTCTGTCATTGTCAGGACATGATGCATTCCCCAGCTCATTACCCATCACCGTCACAACTGACCTCTGACCCTGACCCCTGACCCTGACCTGGAGCCAGTTCAAACCTTAATCTTAAAACCTCGCCTCAAACTGTCCTTCAAAGTTGTGAGGACCAACCAAAATGTCCTCTCTTCCCAAAAATGTCCTCACTTTGCTAGTAGAATAAGTATTATAGTCATCCATCCATGGCAAGTAGAACACACACACACACACACACACACACACACACACACACAGAGGAACACACATGTCAGCACTTATGTAATTAAAGTGATTTTAATTTGCATTTTAATTAAGCAGAGCATACTGGTGACACACGGCCCACATACTGGTGGGGTATTTAATGGCGTGGAGACAATCAGAGCGATGACTGTTAATTACAGAAGCAGACACATTTGTGAATTCCTGCAGGAGAATTTTATAGTAAATAAAGGGCGGGTTTGTTTGGCAGTGCACGGTCGTGTCCTCTCCTGTTTGGTCTGTGCTGTCCTGGGCCAGACTCACAGCAAACTCTAAATTTCCCACATTCAGCTGTGAAAATATAAGTGCCAGCAGTCAGTCCTGCTGCTCTGGAGCTCACATCCGCACCGTCTGGAGGTGAAATTCAACCTAAATCCAGTTCTGAGACTTCGGTTTCCCTGGCGTTCATTTTCTTTCCTCGTTTTCTCTTCCTGAAAACATCCATCTTTTGTGGAATAACTGCGAAGCTGCTGCCATGAAGCCGCTTTGTGCAGGAACACGGAGGAAAACCGGATCGACTGACACACACACGCACGCAGATGTGAATAAGAGTGTTCGAAATAGTGTCTTGTGCTGATGGAGCTCCGAGGCCCTTTAATATCCTCTTCTCTTCAGACGCTTGAGTCATCTGCACACCAATGCGCAGCAGAGCGGCACTTTCAACAAGCTCTGCGCTTAAATATGCATGACTGCTGCTGGTGTCCCACTTGGAGAGTGGGAACGCAGCGGAGGGTGGGACGGAGTGACACACCAGAAGGTCTCAAACGTCTACCGGCGTATGCTGGGACGCAGGGGGGATGAAAGGAAATGACAGTCTGGGAGAACAAGCTCCAAATAGGCAGATTCAACATCTACTAGCATGTAAACACTAGCGACACTGGCAGCGGTGGGATTCGAACCCACGCCCCCGAAGAGACTGGAGCCTACACGCTTGGACCGCTCGGCCACGCTACCACGAGGAGTGGGTGTGTAACAGGAGGGCGTGTGGGGCGGGGAGGCCTGCAGCAGCGACCAGGTGAAGGTGTGACTGGGAACAGCAACCGTTCAGGACGGAGAGTTGAATTCTGGGACAGAAGAGGATCAAAGAATTATTCATTAAAGCCGGTGAAGCTCTCAAACTCATCAAACACCAACCGCGGCGAAGAGAAAGGGAACAAGAAAGAATATCAATGTTTCATTTCCTTCGATGCGATTAAAGATTTCACGCACTGCTGCCCTTCAGATGACTCCGCCGTTCGCTAACAAACCCGCAGAAATATTTAGACTCTGATCAAAACGGAGCCTTTTTTGTTCCAGTGAAAATGAAACGATCACTGCTGCTAAATGGGACTTGAGGGATAAAGATGACGATGAACGGGTCGAATCCACTAAATCACCACATGAGCTAATCCTGACATGAACTATTTCCTCTGCTTGACACAAAGCTTGACCCTTGACCTGAACTGCTTAGATGTTTCTCCTCAGAAGAGAAGTTGCTCTTCAGGCCATCAGAGACACACAGCGAGGCTCCTTCTTCTTCTCTCCTCTCCTGGTTATACCTCTCTTCACTCTCTCTCCACAGCTCTGCTCCGGTCGTTGGTAGTTGCTCTTGAGGAGCAACTTCGTTGAGGACTTTCGGTTAGTATTTTATTCCCATTGGTCTCCATTGCATGGTGCTTTGGGACACCTCAACTGGCCACATTATTAAGGACAATATCTTCCAAATTCAATTCACTTTAGAGTAAACGAAATTGTCGCCGCTGCTGTGGCAGTATGGGAGCATCTCCGAGCTCCTAATATTTACCTGGTCGCCTCAACGTCCTGATTGGCTGATCGGCTGATAAGATGGGATGTGTGTGTGTGTCTGCCGGTCGACCCTGTCTTGGCCTACGCTTCGGTTCAAACACAATATTTCTTTCTCCTTAGTTTCCAAGGTAACACCCAAGGCTAAAGACAAAACATCTCACTTTCCGTCCACGCTGCAGACGGAGAAGGAGAAATGAGCAGCGGGGTCACTGCAGGTTACCGGAGTTTAGCTACAGCGAGTGTGTTTAGCACGTGTGTGGCTGTTTATTTAGCGTGCAGGCCAGCAGAGTTTGTTCTGTCCCAGTTCGGAAAAATAGGGTTAGGGTTAGGGTTAGTGAGTAATGTGCTCATTGTTCACAGTAGGGGCACACACAAGCTGGAAAAGGTGAACATGGTGACACACCCACACACACACACACACATGCTGATAATTATGTCTGTTTCATCGATATCAAATGAGTTTTGTCTGGTTTACACGGCTGAGTCACGGTTTTCTGTTGATAAAAGTAAGAAAATCAAGGCAGAAATGATAAAGCTCGTCTGTGTTTGGAGGCTGCCTTCCTTGTAAACCTGGTTTCATTCCAAAATCTCAGGAAATTGATGGTGATCTTAAGCTCCTGAAGCCCTGGCCAGATGCAGCCAGTTTGATTTGCTTTAATACCTTAAAATGCTGCAATCACTGCAAATGTCAGCAAAGATTCTGTTCCACTTCAGTTTATGAGTGTCTGTGTAAAACCTGACTAAAAACCTCGTTTTCTTGATAAAGTTTGTCCTGAAGAAATGCTCTCAGCTGTGCTGCTAGAGGCTTGGACTGCTGAGTGAACCTATACTGCACCTGCATCTCCCTCTTTCTCCCCGTCCCTTATAAAATGATCTATAGATTCACGTATAAATGCGTATGTAACTGCCGTAGCCTGCCTTCTTTTCGAAATGATTGCGGATGTATCCAGATCTGAAGGTTGGTTGGCCCAGAGCTCCATGAGGACATCTGAAGATCCAGGGACGCCTCTCCTATTATCAGTAACACCTTTTTCATGGACAGAATATACAGTAAACTCCTATATCTGTCAATATAATGAACAAAGATCTACTGTTGCTGTTGGTGTCTGTCTGTCTGTCTGTCTGTCTGTCCGGGGGGGGGGGATCCCTCATCTTTGGCTCTCCTTCAGGTTTTTCCTGACCCAGCTCAAAGTTCAAAGGACACAAGGAGTCACAACTGGGCGGATTACAAAGCCCTCCGAACACAACACTGTCCAAAATTTGATCCATTTTGATTTGATGAACCAAAAATAAAAACAACCTGCTTTGAAATTTCTATTGTCTGATATGAGATAAGCAACGAGCCCGGCTGACACAGGAAGGTTCTGTGAGTACCTAATAAATGAGCAAGAGAACCAGCAAATCAAACATTTGATTACATGACAACAATATCACAATTACAAAAGTCAAAAAATGCATTTCTTGCTGTAGCTACAAGAGCTCATTACAGGAGGAAAATGTGCCGTTCCACCGCCGTTTATTGGTCACACTGACTAGTGATGATTGTTTTACCACCCTCCAAAAATCCATCAAAACGCTGCTACAGGCCGCCGGGTCGCCAAACTGCCAAAAAGAAGGAATAAGCAGGTGTGGAAATGTCAGTTTCCTATGAATTCCAAATGAGAACATAGCTCATAAGAGCAGTCCTTGCTCGTATCTGGCCTTATAGACTTTTATGAAATTCATAATGCTGGCAGCATATCACAGGACGGGCAGAATCAATGGAAATTCAATCTCTGTCAGATACGTATGAAATTATGAGCGGGGGAAATCAGATAAGCTTTGTGTACCCAGGAGGATGCGGAGGAAGGTCTGTCACCAGACAGATCTGCAGTAAATCCCAGCTTGAGAACATCTTTGCCACAGTTCCAGGCAAAGATTCGAGCTGGAAAGTTCTGGAAAAACACCATCTGGGAATTATTTATAATAAGAGATTTTCCTCTCCGACATTGCACCTTTCAGAATGTCCAGCGCGCCCAGAGATTTCAGGCAGCTCTGCGTATTTATCGCTGTCCTCAGCGCAGTGATTTAGACGCCTGCGCTGCAGTGGTGACGTCCTTCACCACAAAGCTGAGGCTAAATCATGGTGTGAGGCTCTGGATGACTCTGTGACTGGCTGCAGTGTTCTTGTGCGGGCCCCAAAGGTCTGGAAGACTCCGTCAGCAGAGAAGGGCGGCTACGTCAACATGTGGTTACACACCTGTAATAACACGATGTCCACTTTTTATGCAGTGCTGAACACCTGGGAGCCGCCGTTTGGCAGCGTCAGCCTTTATTTGCTTGCACAGCCTCATTTGTCTGTCTGTGCGTGTTTTAGCTAGGAGCTAACAGACACGTTCAGTCATTTAGCAACTGTGGTGGCACTTTAAAGTGTTGGACACAAGGTTTCTTTCCACGTTTTTGTATTTTTATCACACAGACAGACCTGAACACCTGAAAGCCAAAAAACTGAAAGACACTCGACATTCAGGACCAGGATCATGGTTAAAGCTGATGTTGCGTTAGCTTCATGCAGCACTGAATCAATCTCTCCTGTCACGCTAACAACAAACACAAGAAAAGCTGTGAAGTAATACCAGAAATTATTAAATACCAGTTAATAGAGGGATAAAGGGATTGAATCTCAAACATCTGGTTATATCTGTTGTCTGTTTGCTCATTAACATAGTTAAATATCTCTTCATCTGAGAGTTCATCTAGATGCAGAATATATATGAATAACTGGATATGTCAGTCTCAATGGGGTGAGCCGATCATAAAATGCGCTGTAATTTTCAACTGGCCAGAAGAGTTTAGTGGAGCGTTACACACGGGCCTTTCACACAGAAAACAGGAGCTTTTCCAACGGCCCCGGGGGGGAAGTTTTAGTCTACAACTGATAGGACAAATAAGTCATAAAGATCATAAAATAAAATGGGAAAATGGAGCAAAGTGGAAATTGAGAACCTGCCCTCAGTCTTTATGGTGGTGAAGCTGAGTCACTCTGTGGTGCGAGGATGAGATTCCACACAGCTAATGCAACAACAGGTCAGCAGGAAGCAAAAATGTGTCCAGACACAAACCTTTCAAATATTACCACGACTGGAACAAACAAAGAACAAACCGGCTTCGTTCAGGCTTCGTAGTGAATCCATACTCTTATACTCTTATTTTAGTGCAGGACTGGATGATAAGCATGTAAAACACCGTCATCTCTGCAGCAGTTTGTGTGGTTCCGAACACACAATCTGTGAAGGTTCTGCAGAAATATTTCTGCTGAACCTTCATCATGTTGCCAAGCAGGTTACCCACATGTGAACAAAAGCCTAATTGTACATCTGCTAACAGAGTTGTGTTGGCACTGTGGCTTTTTCTGCTAAATCCTGTTAAACGATAAAGTAGACGACAGCTAGCTGCAGTCCTTCTCCACGGCGCCATTGTTTTTATCGGTTCCATTCCTGATCCCGGATGAATCCATCAGTTTTCTGTGACGACGTCAGTGTGCGACACAGGAGGCCAGCCTCACACACCTGTTAATGGCAACAACCAGCTGCCGACAACAACACATTTAACTGGTTCTCTAAGTCCAGATGTTGCCTTCTAGAAGAGCTCTCACACATATTATTCATGCAGCAGGTGCAGTATCGTCAGTAGGAATACTCCAGGTCTCTAGTGTCAATAACAACTTCTTTTTTCAGGCCTGAAACACGTTGGAACTCCCTTAAGTTTAAGAATTCAGCCGCTGCCCCACAGTCATGTTCAGCAATGTCCTCTTATTATTTTAACCGAGCGCCTGTCCCGACTTTGTCTGGAGGAAAACAAAGATCATCTCTTCACACATGTCCTGCAGCTCCTCTGGGACGATACCGAGGCCGTCCTGGACCAGATAAGAAACATACTCCCTCCAGCATGTGCTGCCTCCAGGTCTACTTCACAGAGATGTCTGGTGGTTCTGCCTCCTGACCAGGAGCCCAGGTGTGTGTGTGTGTGTGTGTGTGTGGGTGTGGTTACATTGTAAGTATCTTGTTATCTACCTCTTCCAAAATTCAATGGTAATGCTAATTAAATGCCAATTTCTTACTTAATTCTTCTCCTGCAAAGTTATATACATTTAATAAACCTTGTCCAAATGGGATAAAGGTGGGATAAAGCCCAGAACCTTCATGCTCTAGGGTGATTCTGCAGTGATTTAGATGATTTATAACTGTTAGCCAATTTTAGCTGTTTCCCCACATATCTCCAAGCAGATCAAGCAGAACAAGTTGAGTTTGATTTCAAATGAGCCAAACCAGTCGCTCTTCTGTTTCCTCAGCCCATTAGGCAGAACACTTTTATGAAAAGAGAAATGAATACGTTGCTATCGTGGTATCACCACCGCTGCTGCTTCTTCACCTATGGACTCCGTCTTCTACTTGTTGGTTGATATGTGAAGCTGGCGGGAAAAAATAAATAAATCTGTAATCGATTTATGGTGATTCAACAGAGCTGGAATGTAATTACAAAAGCATTATGAGGTGCTGAGAACAGCATGAACAAGACGTTCCAGGGCGAGCAGCCCACACCCTCTGTGCCACTGCATTACTTTACATATCTGCAACCCAAGCAAGCGAAGCTCCCACCTCCACGCCGGCTCCTCGCTGTGGCGGAGACCGGCACCACTCCGAGCACGGTCCATCTGTTGTTTTTGTTTGTCGGAGGCGTGAATGGATGGGTGGGCTGGTGCTGGCCGAGGTGAGGAAGGAGAGGATGACGGGAGACTTTAACCTTAAATTAGTGTCCATCTGTTGTGACAGTAAGTTGATCGTTAGCCACTTTACATGGTCGAACGGTTTCGTTTGAACATTGGCGACACAGTCAGGCCGTTAGTCAGTCTGGGCGCTTTTGTGACTTCAGAAGGGCGTCAGAAGGGCGAATATGGTCCCAAAGTCTAATTTTTAGTTAGAATCAGAATGTTCCACAACAGGAAGGTTAAAACTAACAGAAATCCATTTTTAGATTTGCGAAGACAATAAAGATAAAGAACCTGCGTAGACTCTTTGAAGTGACAGAGCACTTTAAAACCTCTTACTGTTCTCGTTGTAACGGTCATTCTAAGGTCGTTCTAAAAAACAGCACAAAGGCAAACGAGCCGGTTCGTTCACCACTGACTTCTCAGCCCTCACGTCTCACGCAGCCGCCGCTGATCCAATTCTAAGTTCAACCAATGCTCAGTAATTTCCCGTAAGTGACTTGTGTGGACTCGGGACAACTAGGCGTCCCACAATGCATCTCACCTCGGCCGTTGGCAGCAGCGATGGACGTGAAATAACAGTTTGAACCCCACAAAGTTCTAATTCTGGTGACTAAAAGTGATCAAATGCTTGACTCATGTTTGAAATGAAACACACTCTCATGTTGTCTTAGGACGTTTCTCCCTTTACAACCCAAAAAAACCTCATTTCAGGTTGGTTGTTGGAGAAAATGACTTAATGTGCTGGTGAGGCGTTAATAGAGAAGCGAGGCAGTTTAATCAGTAGCACAATGACGAGTCCCCCGGGGCGGGACGGTTTGTTTTTCATTGTTGGCTATTGCTATAAAACAATGCGTGTGTGTGTGTGTGTGTGTGTGTGTGTTTGTGTGTGAGAAAGAGAGAGAGGGAGAGAGAGTGCCAATGTTGGAATGGATAGAGCATAAAATAGAGAATATTCTACATTTCATGAGTATTTTCTATGCTGCCTTTGAAAGCCCAGCTGGACATGATGCCTGAGACTTCATGTTATTGCACATATATTATTTTACACCTGAGCTAAAGTTATTCTTGCTCACGACTCACATTTTCTGTTTCAATGACAGTAGAATGAAAAAAGGGGTTTCAAACATTCGCTCGTGCCATCTGAAATATTTAGCAGAAGTAATATAGTAATATTTAGAACTAAATAAGTGTCATTATCTTCGATAGTGCTTGATTTCATGGGATTACATCATTTTTGAACTAAGAAATAACACAAATTTGTGTGAGAAATCATCATTCGGCTAATTTCATGTGTTCGGCCTTGCGTGACTAATAAAGCTCAAATCCAGCCAACGCGCCTCCATCTGCCACCAACAGCAAACATGACACCACAGTTCTTTTCATCTTCAGAATCGACCATCACTCACTGCTGATTATAGACACTTTCAGGAAAATGCCTCCACGGATGAGACAGCGACTCAGTGGGAGGAAATATGAAAGTAATGAAAGATTTAGAGAGCGGCAGGGTGGAGGGGAGACTCTGAGATTTAAAACATGTCTGCCTGCCTTCGAGGAAGAGACATCTCAGGCGCCTCCCGTCTTATCTGCATTAAGATTAATTGGAGGAGAATCGTTGCTACAGGACCAGATCCAGGCTGCCCCGGTGCCAAAGACGTCCTCCAACCATTTCAGACCTGGTCTCTGACTGACCTTCCCTCAACGTCACCGGCGCTGGACCCTCCTGGCTCAAATCCTACCTCACCAACAGACAGCAGTTCATCAATATCAACGACTGCACCTCCTCCACTGCTCCTCTGTCGCGAGGCGTACCCCAAGGCTCGGTGCTCGGTCCCCTCCTCTATGTCATTTACAGTCTCCCACTTGGAAACACACGGGTCTCTGGTTGCACTCTTACGCTGACATCAAAGTCTACGTCAAGCTCTGTACGCAGACTCAAACTCAGCTACTAGTCCAGCACCAAGGTGGAACAACATCAGCGACTCTAGAGGTCAGGAGGTCGTTTAAATGGTCAGATCTCTGTCATGTACTTCACCAAGCGTCCAAGACATTAGCCTCGTCTCCTCAGTCACATTAAAAGTTAATTCAGGTCAAGTCACACGTGTTATCTATAAACCATCAGCTGATGCCCTCCCCAGACTGTCATCGTCAAAGGTAAGTGGTCTCAATGAGAAGCTCTAAAGTGAGCCGTGGAGGAGGAAGAAGTTTTGCCTCAGTGAGTCAACACAGGTTCTTCTGACTTATAGTCTTATATTTCTCTTTCAATCTAGAAAAGATAGTGGTGTTTGACATGTAGTCTGTTTTTCCAGGCTTTTTCCAGGAAGAAAGGCGGAGGGAAAGGCAACAAAATAGGTCCAAAAAATGTTTATTTGCATAAGAGTTCTCTTTTACAGCAGGGCTGTGAAGGGCTTCTTCTCAGGCTTTACCTTCACAGCCGAGCCTGCATTCAGCGTGACCTCAGCAGCTCGACTCTCTAAACCTTGTTTGGGTGGGAAAATGTCGTCGTGGTTTCCAGCGGCAGACCTGTTTGCGTTCAGCTCCCACAAGAAAGGCGATAATGTGTTCCTGTGAAGCCAGATCCTGCCCTGACCGTCGTGTAGGAAACGCCTCCTGGGTTAACACGTGATCTTTGGCTCTTGTTTTCTTCAGGACCTCCATCGGTGAAATTCTTGGGTTTTTTTGATTCATTCACTGAAAACCACCAAATGTTTGATCAGAGTATTGTCAGACCCCCGGCCAGACCATCAACAGTGGCAGTTTAGTGATACACACAAGGTGGAACAATGACAAATAGCACCTCTGAGATTTGTGAAGCAGTTGCTAATATTTGTCTGGATTTGCTGCTCTCCTCCAGGTTCTTGGATTAGGTCAACCATCCCTTGAATACAGATGCGCCAGTGTTTGAGCAGGATGATGTCACCACATGGCAGGGATTAGGCCTGGTTTCGCTGGCGGGTTTGGCTGCTTTCAACCTTTTCTCTGCTCTCGTGGGAATTGTTTTACCCTTAATTGAAAGATTTAACGCAGGCGACCTGAAGGATTTGGCAGGAAACGCCGCCGGGGGAAGAAACCACAACACAAGCTCGATGTCTGAGTGGTTCAGTTAACGTATAGAAAAGAATCTGAGTCAGAAGCCTCCTCACAAAGCCATCCTGGTACTGAACGACGGTAATAAGACGACAAACGACCGTTTCGTCTGCTGTCTCAAAAATCCAATCCCAGCCTCTGCTGGCCAAAACAGTCTGAATGACACATAAGCCCCATCTGTGTAGGTTATTCAGGCTCGGAGATTAAAGTTATCATGTTAGATCCCACAAATGCTTTCATGTCTGCTCGGTGAAGCCCTTCATCTGCGCTCCCTCACTTTATTCTGTTAGATTAGAGCTTAAAGCTGATGCGCGGAGAACGAGGATTCGGAAGCCTTCCCTAACTGTTTAAGTGCTTCTTCACATGAAAGTTGAATTTTGGTGAGATGAGAAGGTGAATTAACTGGTATTTAACCCTGTTTTAATAACAAACCTTTGCTTCTTCTTTGTGCTTCAGTCAGACATGAGGAGAATCTGTTGGCTGTTATTTGATTCATATCAGAGTTTGAGATTCTCCTAAACAAGACCAAAAAATATCAGTTATTCCCCATTGTCTTTTCTTTCATGTGGTTTACAGGAACTATTTAAATTGAGTTGGAAAACTCAATAATTGATGCAAATCGGATGCTGCTATATTAATAGAAAGAGTACATTAATACATATCTGATCTCCATTCACCACCATCTTTTGATTTAATCTAGCAAACAAACAGTACATCCTGGCTCAATTAAAAAAGCCAAACATTGTCATTGTCATTGTCATCTCTGACAGCTGTGTGAAGACAGAACAGATGTGCCCCCCCACACACACAGACGCGCACACACAGACGCATCATGTCACTCATAATCCTCTGTCACAAAAGTCGTTGCATCAGCACATAGTTAATAAAGGATTTAGATCATTACATCAGACCTTTTCTTGACGACATTTCACAGCTGTGTTTCTTCAACACTAAAATATTCATCATGTCCACAAACACTGTTGTACCCGAGCCTGCCAACAGAGGCCGCTGTAGCAAACATCTTCTCACATTCGCCATGATGAGCTCGTAGGAGAGTATATAATAAACTTCTACAAACTGGACATGTCTCCTGTTGTCAGGCAGGAAACTCACAGATCTCAAGTACAGATGAGATAAAATATCTTTTTCATACTTTCTTTTCCGGTTGTCTCGCTAATTTCTTGACAGATGTGCAGTCTGATCCAGAGGTTTTTCCTGAAGTACCCAGAATATAAAACCCAGCAGGGGTTAAGCCGTATATACCTTATAAAGTCGTCATCAGCCTGAACCCTCTAAACAAATCAGCTTTTCCTTCATTAAAAAGGTCATTCTGAATTATGTACACAAACGAACAAATATAGAAATTCTTGTTCAAGCGACAAATTTTGACGACGTTGACTCGCTTTTGTTGGTCTTACACTTTGCTTCTGTTAGTAATGGTGAATTAATGTTGATTGCATCAGGAAATTGTTTCATTCGAGGATTATTGGATGTTCAAACCTACCAGAATCCTTCTCCCTTTGCTGCAGCTGTGCGGTATTTTATTCATCAGGTCTGAACCTTCCACTCTGATTTAATCTGTATACTCAGGGTCAGAGCAGCGTCGCTGCATTTGCAGAGGAAAACAGGCTGTGGCATCATGAGGCAGAGCGCAATCAACAGCCAGCATTAATAGGACTGCAGATGTCTGCTGTGATCTAGTGACTGGAACTCTGCACCACAGTGACACGCTGGAGCCAGTGTTGATGAACCTGAAGCCCTCATGCAAGATCTGCTGCTGCTGCTGTTGTAATGAAATGTTGTACAGTGCTGGGAGGGAATGTTTGCTGGCACTTTCTATAATAATCTGTTTTGCTCTCCCCGTCTTTGCTGTAGCTTTCACCGTGCTAAGGAAAACAATAATGAACACGTGGCTATAAACAGTCATTTGTGCCGGCGCAGCTGCTTCATGGAGCAGCTTCCTCCACAAGATGGATGCAAGGGAAAACAGGCTGAGAGCGGCTCCGTCTCGTTTCCCTCCTGAATACGACTAATGTCCCACAAGCAAGCAGGTGTGTGAGGGACAACAGGGTGGACAGGTGATGTTTCATGGGTCAGAAATGGCTTCTGAAGAATCGACCCCGTCCTCAGACCTGTTTCCATTCTGGCTTCTTTTCAAACCTCAGGGACTCTGTTCAGCCTGTCAACAGCAGCAGAAATAAGTATTTTATCACAAGTTCCAAGAAAAACCCCATAAAAATTTTAAAAAAATGGACCAACACTGATAATGAAACCATATAAATTAGTTTACATCCATGCAAATTGCTATTATAATAGACATCCTAAATGCTTGATGTGATGTTTCCATTTACTTGAACCACCTTGAGCATCTTGTTCTTTCTCATTTTCCACATTTCACGCATCAACATCAGAGCAACGTAGCAACAGCTTCAGCTTTGATGAACGTGTGAGAATTTAATCATGTCACAGCATGCAGGAAACTAAAGGATGATTTTCCCCCTAAATGTTACAGTTTCTGTCATTAAGAGGATTCACTTTAATAAAGCACAGTGTGAGTAATCCCGGTCTAATCCCACCCACAGCTCTTCCCTTTCCCATCATTCTTTTGTTTTAAGTTTGGGAAGATAATGAAGGTCATCTCTCAAATGCTCATGTAAAATCCATGTGGGTGGATTCGGCTCACAGCTCAGGTGACATATCACTTCTTTTACCTACTGTAACACCTTTAGCATCCTCCGTCTTCTAAGCATAACGAATGAGGTGGACCATGAGGTCTGACATTAATGTGTTGTGATAGAGATGCCGTATATTGACATAAAGACCAAGAGGAACCGCCACCCTGAGCCACCAGAGGCACACGGGATTAACCATAATGATACTGCGCAGTTGTAAATTCTTAGGATAAAGACAAAGAAGCAACAGGGAAAAACCCAGAGGCCACAATAGACACATTCTTGGAATATCAGGGGTTGAAAGGAGGCTTTTAGGTTGAATGCACATGTTTCCTATTAGCTCTCAAATAGGCAAGAGGAAACACTTGATTTGGGAATATTACGAAAGAATGACTTTAATTAGCTGAGATGCTAAGGCCACCCGACATGAGCTGCACTTTCCTTTCTGAAAGGCCAGCAAAGGCTGGAGAGGAGACTTGTCTGGAGCTGGTGAGAAAATGGCGAGGACATGGTGAGAAGATGGTGAGGACATGGTGAGAAGATGGCGAGGAGATGGTGAGAAGATGGCGAGGAGGGGCATTTGTTTTCCATCGCTCACATGATAAAATCACATCTGCTGAAGCTGAAAGAGGAGCGATAAAAGTGAAACAGATAGAACAAAAGGACAGTTCCTGTTTGCCGCTCTTTACGCTGCGATGCCATTGTCACTTCCAACGGACGCGGCTGCATTGTGACTGACTCCAAACATCAATAGACCCATTTGAAAGGCAAATACAGCCGAACTGAATGCCAATGTATGGCTCCACGCAGGCCGTGTTTCGTTAAATGTGCGGAGACTGTGACTCAATGGTTCAGATTAGTTCTGATGATGCCGTTGTGTGGAGGATGTGAGCTAACCGAGCTCAGCATTTCAGACATTTCACCACCAGGTTTGTTTCCCAGCCCGGATCAAACAGTTTTTGATGCCTTTGTGGTGGTTCTCTGAAATATTATCTGGATATATGATGTAGTTGGAGAAGATAAAGAGGTGATGAGATGTGTTTGACGCGTATGGTTGCAAGTTAATAATGATTTGACCAGGTACCAACTCATGTTAGTTTACATAGGGAAACAATCAGTACTGCATAAACAGGTAGAGATAAAAAAATAACACCTATTAATTTCCCTAATTTCTTCATCCTGCAGGCAAAGTGGTAATCATCATCATCATCTTCTTCTTCTTCTTCCTCTCCAGTTAAAATCTGCTGTCAAAGTTACCACACGTTACCAAAAGACATCTACATGCAGGGACATAAGCGGGTAATAACCCATCAGAGTTGACTGAGGAACCGTGTAGTAATGAACCTGCCATCTCAGTCAGCCAGTGAGGGAAGATCCTGGTGGGTCTGTGGCAGCTCCTGTTAACTGATTGACACAGCAGTGAGTGGGACTCCTGGACAGCCTGCTGAGACGTCACACTCATCAGCAAAAGGAGCATTATTGCACAGTTAAGTGAGGATGGAACACCGCTTTGGGTTCTTCTCCTTCTCCTTCCTTCCAGTTGTGTGATTGGTGGAACTATTTTAATCTTGTCTGGTCATCTGCTGATCAAGGTGACGTCTTCATGATAACAAGCCTTTAACAAATACATTTTAGAAGTGAAAAGTGGTTTAACATTCTCAAGTTAGAACACAATCTTCTACCATATGTCCTCGTGTTGGAGCAGTGTGGTTCCATTCAGTGTACTATCGTCTTAAAGCCCTAATTTTCCACAACAGAGTAGAGGCGCCCGTCCAAGCTTCCAGAGCATCATCACAGACCCTGTTATCTTCTGTGCAGACACAGAGCTTCACTGTAATTTGCCCTCAAAGAATTTTGATTTAGCTGCAGTTGTTTATGAGCCGCAGGTTTCGCTTGAACCGCAGGTCGGATCAGAACTTAGAGGTTCTGCGTTCCACTTTGTTATGGAGATGAGATCAACCGTTACTGAACAAACCTCCCAATGAAGAAAGCACTTGCATCAAAAATGAAAAACTTAAAAGGAACTGTTCCAAATCAGTTTCAACCGAAACATTTGAACAAGTTATAGGTCAAGTTCTTAGGTCAAGTTATATTTTAGCATCGACTTCTTATTTGATAGCAGCTTCACAGTTCTTGCATCCATTGAACTTTTGAGTTTCAAGAGTTTCTGCTCGAATTTCTTTGCAGGATGTCAGAATAGCCTCCCAGAGCGGCTGGTGGATGAGAACTGCCTCCCACCCTCAGAGATCTTTTGCTTGTGGATGATCCAAAGGTTCCCAATAGGGTTGAGGTCAGGGGAGGCTCCACCCCATGACTTTCTCTCCTTTTGTGCCCATAGCAGCCAGAGATGCAGAGGAGGTCTTGCATTACGCCTTGCAGCATGGGACAGTGCATCATCGTGCATGGAGGTGAGTTTGTTACGGCACAGTGGTCAGTCAGAATCTCTGCATGCTTTTCAAAGGTCTACACGTGACTCCGCCACCTCCTTGCTGACATCACAGTCTTGTTGGGACATGGTGGCCGTGCACCACCCATCCACTCCTCCACCCATCTGCAGCCGGTTCTGCTGGTGAACCTTTATGAGGGGTGGCTGAATAGCAGGTTTATGCAGAACTACAGCCCTCTGAAGGAGCACCAGCAGCTCCTGATGCCCGTTTAGCAGCACGTCTCTTATCTCTCTTTAAGTTAAAAAAGGCAGCCCTCCAAAAAAGCTCAAGTTCAATGGATGCACGAACTGTGCAGCTGCTTTTGAATGAATGATTTCTGATTGAAAATATCTCAGTAAATGTGACCTGCAAATTTCACAAATACCCATTTTATTTTTTTAAATGAATGTTTTGAATGTTTTTTTTAATAACACTTCAATTACAGTCTAATGTTTGAAGAATTGAAAATATGCCAACTGTCACTTTCATTAATTATTTAGGAAAATCAGAGAAAGATGTCATTTGCCTAATAATTTGGAAGGCAGTGTCTGAGCAGAGTTTGGACAGATTAGACCTCCACTTTCTGTTGCATATCTTCTCACCAGAAAACAATTTGGTCCAAATATTGACTTTTCCTATGACTTAAAGTCTCTAAATTGTCTTGTCTCTCACCAGGTTGTTCAAGAAAGAATATCAAGGTTCTCCTTCAAACCAAAACAAACCAGTTTGAGTGTGTTAAATCTGTTTGGATTGGAAGGAATATTGAATAACGTATTGATCACTCGCCAGTAAGCTGCAGCTTGTCTGGAAGAGTGGCTGCTTCACTTGAACAAAGGTAGTTGGTTCAGTTCCAGACTGTTAAAGTGTCTTCGAGAAAGGTACTAAAGGAAAATTTCAAACTTTATTTGCAGACTCTTTTTTCATGATATATGAAGGGAAATGGATGCATTTCTGCATCATACAAAACAGCACCTAATCTCACAACAAGGAATTGTGAAGGTATGGAGCCTCCCTGTGACACTGACAGAGCTGCCAAGAGAGGTGTTGCTGGGGGCAACCATTTAGTTCTATTTACAGGAACTAAAGCATTCCTCCTTATCTGCTTTTTAAAAAATAACACGCAAACAGGTCAAAGGTTCCTGTTCCTCTTTTGTGAGTGTGCACGAGGTCCTAATGAGTGTGCACGAGGACCTTGTCAGTGTCCAGTAGGGACAGGCTGTTCTGTCCTTCAAGAAACTCCTCAACATTTAGAGTAAAGTCTGAAAACATTTATGGATTTTGAACATGAAAAACGGAATCAAACCAGAATCGAGTTGTTGTTGTTGTTGTTGTTGTTGTTGTCAATTCACTCTATTAAAGTTCACGCTCAGATAAGTGGTTTCCCGGCTCCAGCTCCACGGGATCACAGTGGGCTCATTCTCCTCTCATTCCCAGCGAGTGCACGCCACATTCCTGAAGCAGGACGCAGAACGCAAAGATTAGAGGAGTTGCGCAAGAATCTGACTGATGTAAACGTATATACCGAGTGTTTGTTTCCCAACAGTGGAAAGCAAGAAGGCTAATAAATATTTAGAAACTCGAGCTCAAATTCCATCAGGAGAGAGTGGGATCCAACAACATACAGCAAAGGTCCAAATCCTGTCCATACATAAGTGTGCACTTTGTCCTACATATTTGAATATTTCTCAGCAGAAGTGTCTCGGAGAGGCTGAACTGCTTCCAGATGTGGAATGCCAGAGATAATCTGTCTTTTCAGATCTGATCTCGATGAAAAAAGGCTTGACGGGCCAGATGCAGCTCCCAGTGGTGTACCTACAGTACAGTCTGCGTGGTCAGAGGGGGGAAATGAACACACATACAAGTACATAAACACCAACGTGATCTATTTAAAAACATTTGCAAATATGGTCAATCTTAGCGGCAAAGACAGCAGGATACTTCAATTAAGGTTTAACCGAGAAAACCACGTTGCAGAAAAAAGCCAAAGCGGAGCGCAGAGACGCTGTGGCGGCCAGAGGAAGTGGTTCTTTCTATATGTAGAAGTGCAGAATGTCCCTCCTCAGTTGCTGTTTTCCTGAGAAATCCACACGTGACGCTTCTGCATCCACAAATCCTGTAGAAACGTAGCTCTAATCAAACAATCCCTCGCGAATCCAGCAAATAGAAAATGTTAATCGGAAATTAAAGCCCAAAAAAGCTCAGACGTCGCGTACGCCAAGTCAAAACGCCGAGAGAGGGTTTTCATTTTCCACCTATGGTGATTATCATCATTCTGTCCCAGTTGGGAGATTTCTAAAGGGTTTTTTAATGACGGTTGGCAGATGTTCGATGAGACGGAGCAGACGGCACAGGAAGCTCGGACAACGCCGTGGTGCGCGTCAGCCACACGTCTCTGCCGGTCGCCTGTGTACGAAAACACAGAGGCGGAATTTGGGGATGTGTTTCGGTCTGCTTCAGTGTCCAGCGTGGCTGCAGCTGGGCTTCAGCACCTGCAGCTGGCGGATGTCCCACCACCAGCATAAACAGCTCTTCCTGCAAGATGGCTGCCAGGAATCCCAGCAACCAAAAATATACCTTCGAGGCAGTCAGAAAACTTTTCCAGGCAGGGGTGAGGTGTCGAGCTCAATCCGCATCACGTAGCAGGAGCGAAATTGAGCAGATCAAGAATGAGAAAAGGCTTGCTGACAAATGCAAATGAGAGCAGATTTCATCTCATTACAGCACATGTAGGTCTGTTTTGGCAGCAGAGGCAAGAGTTCGTCAAAGGGACTATTTAGGTTGGCCCCAGAGCAGTTGGTACAATGGTTGGCAGCAGCTCAGCACATTTAGGAGCGAGACTCGCATCCATCACGGCGGATGGCAGCCGTCCACGGCAAAGTTGGGCTGGAAACTGTAAAAAGTTGCCCAGGCGAACCTCAAAATGCATCTACATCCTTTTGCCATTGGAGTGCGAGGCTGCACAGGAAGTCGGAGCGTGTTATTAAAGGATTCTCTTGTGGCTGGGAGGAGGCGACCGTCAATAAGACACCAGAGTGCAGTCGTAAAGCACCGCTGAAAACAGCCCGACGGGGCTCGAGGGGAAGAGATTGTTCTGATTGGTGGAGACAGCTTCGGCGTTCCTCCAGTAGCTTCTGATGGAGTCCGACTCTGGTTCTCTCCTGAGCTCGTGTGTCTTCTGTGTCCACCACGTGGGTCACTGTCTGCTGATCTGTTTTTCCTGAGTCACCTTTCTTGTTATTTTGACCGATAGCTCTTCACTGTGTCCACATCTGCTCCACCTTCCATTCCCTCTCCTGCCATCACTCCACCTTTTTGTGCGTTTTGACCTTTTGAGTTTCCCTCCAGCTGCCTCTCTCTTCTTCTCACCCTCTGCTTTGTCCTTCCATCCTCCTCCTCACTTCTCCATTATTTCCCTGCTGCCCCCCCCTCTCGTCGTACCGAGCGTGACTCCATCTGATCACTCCACGCCTGTTTTCGCGTCCCTCTCCCCGGAGAAGGGAGGTTTGCCGCTCTGGCGTCTGGACAGTGGAACAAGCATTTGCCTTGTGGGGCTTTTGTTTGCTTTGTGAGGTGTTTTCTCAAATAGCAGCTTTTCACAGCCCTGCCCGGCACATCACACCTCTCTGTGTGCTTGCGTATGTGAGCGTGTTTGGGAATGCGCTGACGCTCCCTAGTCCTGTGAATTTGTCCACAGTTGGTGCACATTTTTAGCTCCATATGTACACACGCATCTGTGTTCCTGTTTTGCTGCTTTCTTATTAAGTTCAGGAGTGTTTACAGAGCTGAGTTGTCTGGATTCGGACTGAGCGTATTTACCAAAAGCCTTTCCTTATTGGTGAACTAATGAACCAAGAGCGCGCCCGCCTTCCTGTTTTCTTCATCAACAAACATTTGAGGGAAATCAGCGCGTCTTTATGAAACATTTAGGACAAGAAAGGGGAAGAAGAAAGAGATGGTGTCCTCTCAAACGAACAACCAGAGGATAAGTTGGCAAAAGTAATCCCATTCTGGCCCTTCTAAAACCAGCCAGAGGTTCATCTGTGAACTTCTCCCCTTTTAAAATGTGACATAGTACATTTTCCACATGCATCAGAAGCACCAGGGGCCAGATGGCTGAAAGGTTCCGCACCTGATGAACTCGCACATTCCTTCACACATTTGAAGGAGTTTTTCCTGAGCCGACATCCTTGAGAGTGGTTGTGGGTTACGGAGGCTTATCTGCAGTTGCTTTTCTTCTATTTCTTTGTCCTTCGTGCTCTCCGGCTGTGCTGTAGTCGACAACTACGACTTATGTCTTTGCTCTGTGCAACATTAGAATTCACTGTTTGAGTGTATATTGAGGTCAGATCCCTTTTCTGTATTTACAAATCTGCTTAGTGTTCTGTATTTATTACATTCTATCAGCAAATGACACGAAAATGCAGAAATACCAACAAAACTGGACTTTCCATGTTTGCTGCTTGGAAAAAGAAAGCAAACTCTTTAAGGCCTCAGATGGAAAAGAAAAATAATTTAAATAAATATAAAGGGAAAAGGCTGGCTGCCAAAATTCCAGTTAAAATTCAACACGATTGGTTTTCATCTTAATCCTCTAATCCATCTTTCTAACGACTCGACTCTCCTATAATTTCCATTTTCATTTCATTTTCTTTTTTTTTGTTTCTATTCATCGCCATTTTTAAAAGCTGGCACAACATTCTTTTCCTATTTTGTGAGCTGGAATCTACTCAACTATGTTTCCTCAACATAAAAGTCAAATGTTTGATTCTGTTTTCAGTTGTTTGAGGAATTTCTGGTCAATCTATGACAAAAATGCAGAGTTTGTCGGATGTGAAACTCCCCTGCAGGGCGTGGAAACATTTTTATTTCAGAAAAATTCAACAGGAGTGAATAATGGAGCGTCTGCAGCCTCATAACGTAAAGCAAACTCTGGCCTGAGCTAAACAGACGTTCTCCATTAGCTTGAACTAAACAAATGCCGGATCTGCGTCTCCGAGAGGAAAAAGAATAACAGGTTACATCAGTGTGGGATCACGACGCAGAGCGAGTCGAGCCCATCGAACAAAAACAGCATTTCTGCACTCGGACGGCTGATTTCTCCAGAGAGTTTACAGCTGGGATAGGCTCCACCATGCTCCCCGCGACCCCAAAAGGGATAAAACGGTCAAAAAAATGAAATGAATTGTCCAGGTATTGCATAAAAAGGCTTAAAAACAGATTTAAGAGGATGTTTTTATCCTCGGATTGTCCGTCCCACTGGTGTTTGAGCTTCTGCTCAAAACACGTGTGAGAGTAAAGAGCATCTTTGATTTAAAGACAAATCAGAAGTGATTTAAACACTCACCACAAAGATACTTATTCTTTTGTTGAGGCTGCTTTAAAACATTGTTTACAGCCACTCAAACAGAATTAACCATCATTTTTGCAGCATCGGAACTCACTGAAAGGAAGAATTTAAGATACAGATTTTCACTTCTTGGTGGTTCTGGATCAAAAATGCTATTCTTGACTCTTCTCCGGAGCAGGAGTGTGGAAAATGTCAGATGGGCCTAATTTTCTTTCATTCTCTTTGATTTTTCATCTATTTTTACATCGTTGTCATGACCTCCAGCACTGATCAACACTCAGATGGCAGCTTCTGCCCACACTCCTCACTTTGCCCTTTTTCTCTCCAAACCCGCGCCTCCATTTCCGCCTCGCTCCCTCCGTCAGCTCTCTCCTGCACACTGAACCTTTTGCTGTACTCCACCCCCCTCACCAGCGCTGAGACCTAGCGTAGCGTTTGTGAGATACCAGTATTGGGCTTGTGGGAGCATGACTGACTGACTGCCTTGTGGAGAGGACAGAGGGACCATTTAGTGTCCTGAATCCCTTTTGAAATATTCATTCAGAAACTCCTGGAGCCTTTTAGTCCACATCAAACATTAGAGCCAAAGGAAAAACATGAAGCTGCTGCATCCACTAAAACATAAAAATGCCCCCGTAAACAGGCCCGTAGACGAAAGGTCCAAATGAATCTTAAAATCTGCCAAATCTAGTCAGATTTGTTCTTGTGCTTTTAGTGAAGTTGTTTAAAATGAGTAACATGATGAGTGAACGTGAAGAATCCCGTCTCATATCTCATGAAAGCGTCATCATTTCATCAGCCAGTAAAATGCGGCTCATTATTTGATGACTTAAGGCCTCGCGAACCTTTAGGAATGGGTCCAAAAGTGATGCAAACCTGGTAACTTTTGCATCAAATATGTGATCAGTCGCTCGACTAAATATTTGATTAATCTGGGACAAATGTTTGTGCAGCTAAACAACAGCTGAAACATGAATGATTAACTTCTGTATCCGTCTCCAGGCTGCAGAAATCAACAACCCACTGGAAATGAACAATTTTGCACACGTGCACAACCATATTTACCTGCCTAATGCCCAGGCAGCAGGCAGGCTCCTTCACAGGCATTATTACTTCACTGATCAGATCATAAAAGAAGCCAGAACAGGACAGAGAAAAGGACGTTTATTTGATTAAAGTAATTCATCTCTATAAATGAGAAAATGTGTGTCAGAGCACAGGAAGGGGAGGGGAACGGCCAATGCCATTCTCATCCACTAAGAGTCTTCTCTTGTTTCCAGTGTCTCTACAACTGTTTTTTCTGACACAGATGTCTGTTCCTGAAAGCACCTTGGCCTGTTTTTTACCCGATGTGTCAACAGTTTTTCACAGGAGGGGCAGCAACCATGCGGGCTGCCAAAACAAGCCATGATTCTGGATGATGAGTGAGACCACTACCCCCAGTTCCCTCCTCTCTTCCTCCTGCCCCCAAGACACCATAAATCACTGTCTGCTCGTGTTGAAGTTGACCTGCTGATGAACCAATGGCTATTTGGAAACCTCTTTAAATATTAAAGAAAGGGCATTCATACGTGGTAACACAGGTTAGCTTGGCCACTCCTACTGGGACACGACACTGGTTCTACTGGTATGTGTTCATACATGCGCTGCCTGATGTTAATAGTAGCTTGATGACATTTTCAAACCTTTTTTAGGGTCCAGAATGTGATCGTATTGACCCTCATAATATTTTTTCTGTGTCTTTTGTCTCCTAATTTGTTAAAAGAAAGAACAAAAATAGAATTTAAGAGAATTTTATCTTCGTGAATGGAGTTATGATCATACAAAATTCACTAATAATGTGTAAAACCCTTTTTTTATCAAACAACAACAGTACTGATTTAACTGACGCATCATCACATGAGCTGGAATAAAAAAAAGAAAAAAACTAGAAGCGGCAGTAAATAAAAGTAAACAACCCCCCCGATGGAGCCCTCAGAGAAGCAAACATCCATGGAGGGAGACCAGGGAGGGGCAGAAGAGCCTCCTCAAGTGTCCTGTGATGCATCTGCAGAACAGAGGAGTCAACGATCTTCAACACGCGTGAACCAGCCACGAGGGCTCCGCTCCATCATCCACCAGAGCTTCTAACAGGTTCAGCATGAAAACAGCAAAGTTCATGAGCCTGTAATTGTTACTTTCTCTCTCTGTACAGTTGTACAGTTGTGAGCTGTTTGACTTTAGTGGAAATCCCAGCTGAAGAGGGAATGATGTTTTTAAGTAAATCTGCTGCACAGAAAATGAGGACTGCTGGGACGTCCCGGGGGCTGGACGTTAAGGATGGGTCCACACAGATGGAGTGGGACCGACTGCTTAATGATTAATCTACCTCGGCCACCACAGAGGAGCTGCAAACACGTCACAGTCGGACCAGAGGACAGCAAATATGCCAACATTCAATGTGCTCACCGGACCTTGTGCACATTGTGCCCTTAAGAGATGGACGAGTGCATGAGAGGGCTATTTAGGGTATTACAGAAAGCATGCATGTGCTGCACGGATTATAAACCACAGAGAATTTGTGTGAGCGCACGCTCTGAGCATATTTTATAGTCGCTCATAATGGTTTTTTTCTGGTTGCTGCACTGTGTCATTCATTATTTAAGGCCTATTGAGAGGCTGAGTACGACTGTAATTCCAGTGGAATTACTGAGATATGAGGAGGGACTGGCTTAATTTCACTTGGTTTTCTTGGTAGAAAGGTGGAGTTTGTCAGATAAGGCTGTAGAAAACAACAAGACTGCAAAAAACAACCAAAACGCTCCCTTAAGGTTCGGTTGTATCTCCGGGGGAGTTAGCATCGTGCTAGCTCAAACAGTCTCATCATGCCTCTTGGTTACCTGTAGGGGCTCATTTGTCTGGGGAAATCCTTGTCACACACATGTAATTCAAAACAAACATACACTTTTTGTGCATGTATACAGCTGTTCTGTCTCGATAGCGTCCCTGCCGTTGCTCACGCTCATGTATTTCAGCTGTCGGACCTTCAGACCTCCAAGACCCACTTAAATCCAATTAACACCTTTTTCATCTCACAAACAGGTGTTTACAGGACAGAATGAGCTGTAAAATGCAGTAAAAATGACAAAAGAGGTGCAGCAGTGAGGATATGAGGGGTTTATTTTGTGAGTGATGTGTGGCACATCACCTTGGACACCATGGACATTTTGAGAATTTCATATAACAGATTAAAATCAGAGACCTTCGAAATGATGCTGCAGGCGGTGTGTTGGCAGGATTACCCACCTGACTGCTGCAGTGCTGCTTACACAACGGTCATAATCACAAGATATCTGATCCATTTTAGCAGAGATCTGAAATATTTGGGGGCTGCTCCTACCCCCATGATGCACCTGCCACACAGCAGCACAGATCTGATGCGTCTCTACCACCATTTCACTGAACGTTCAACAAATCCCAGTTGGTTTTCCCAGCTTTATTACACTTTTTTCACCTCCTTCCAGATGATTATGGATCTGAGAGTATTACATCTGCCTTGACCTCCCCTCCCCCGCTCCGTCTGTTCTCAACATTGCTTTTGTTCACACAGAGGAAAAAGCTGCTGAATGGAAGTCGCACTCCGCCAGCCCGGCGCCGTAAATGCCCAACGTGAGAGTCAAAGCGGCTGTAGGATACAAACAACGTGCAGACGTGTGCACGGACGCTGTGCTAGACACATGTGGAGTCTTTCTTCAGTTGGTGAGGCTGCCAGTGGCCTCATGGAGGCTCAAAATATCAGCCATGGCGAGAATGCGCGTCTTTAGAGGGAGAGAACAACTCTTCCTCTTTCCAGATAATCACACTAACATTGAAATGACCTTTACCTGATTGAGCTTTGGCAAAGTGTAGGAAACGGGCACGGACTAGATTAATGTCCACACCATGATATCAGGGGATTAAAGGTGCATTTTGCTGTTTCAAACAGCCAGAAAACCACTTTTTATTCCTGATACTGAATGATTGACACCAGTGACTCAGTTAGACCTGCCTCACTTTACCACCCCCCCCCCCCCCCCACACACACACACACAGACACACACACATGCAGGCACAGACACACACTCAAGCGCCATCCCTCTGTGGGAGGTTGCTGCAGTGAGCATCAGACAGCAGATACTTCTTATTGAAATTCATGGATTCACTGTCTGCTTTTCTCACAGCGTCACAATATGAAATTTAAAAAAAAGAAAAGAAAAGTGTAATCAAAATATGATGACTTAAGCTTCCCGATCCAACACCAAAGAAGAAGTCTGAGTCACTGGGATTAAGCAGGAGGCTACATGTCACTTCACAGAGGATTAGAAGAGACAGATTATTCAGAAATTAGTCTGGCTCTACACAAAAACTCCAGGGAGGTCACCTTCACCATCTCAGACTAACCTCACCCACTATAATATTACTAGAAACAGTAACCCTTTATCCCTCCAACACTAAGTATTACCGATGCAAATCAACCAGGAGGAGGACGCGCGTGTGCCAGGGTTCACTTACACAAACTCTGTTTCTGTCTCCGTCACCGCAAACAAAACTTCCTCTTTGTTATTCAGATTATTGTTGAATCTGCTGCAAAAGCCATCATGGCCCCTTCTGGGTGGGTGCCCCGTTCTGGTCCGCAAGCACCAGGGAGACGGCTCGGAGACAAAACAATCCACCATTATTAATGGGGACATTTTTCACCTCACTGAGGAAGGTAAACACACGCTGTGACCGTGAAGCCATATGGTCGTCTTTATACGGAGAGTCAGCCATTCAGCCTGACGTCAGGAGAGGCTCAGAAAAAACAGCGATCGGACTGGGAACAAACTCCGTCTGACCCCATCGACTCAAAAACAAAGCAAACAACCCAAAAAAAACCACAGTCCACGTTGTTCATAGTTAAAGAAGCAGGTTCTGAGCAGGTTCTGAGGCTCCATGTTAGCGACACTGATGGACACCACCGCAAATTTCATTCCGATCCAACTTTATATCAGGAACGACGTCACTTCAGCCAGTGTACATTTAGTGGTTTTCCCTCCTCTACAGCCAGTGAGGTTTTGGATAGTAAGAGAATTTGTTATGGAAGGAGGAGGACCTGAAAAAACACCAAAATATCACTTTGTTAGCTAGTAGCGTGTTAACAGTTGGCACAGGCAGTGAAGGGGTACAGTCAGACATGGCTGTCTGTCAGTGGAGGTGTTGTTTACCTCCAAAACAACATTGAAGTCTCTCAACTGCCCTCTGGTGGTTGGATTCAGTAGAAACTCTCTCTGGCTAACTGTATCA
The DNA here is from genome assembly GCF_901000725.2 of Takifugu rubripes. NCBI lineage: Eukaryota > Metazoa > Chordata > Actinopteri > Tetraodontiformes > Tetraodontidae > Takifugu > Takifugu rubripes. The sequence goes on along the minus strand of NC_042296.1, from coordinate 10,383,171 downwards.
CAATAAAGCAGAACAATTGAGGAGGCTAACAGTTAACTTTCACTATTTCAACAGAAACAAACACTGATAAAAATAAAATTCAATAGAAATGTTAAGAAAAAACATTTCTACAGAAAACAGCCACGCACACACGGTAGCCTGGGTCTCACGGGACAGAGACAGAACGTCCCGACATTTGACTTTGAGGCACTGACTGCAGGCTTAGCTGCCTCTGGTGTTTCTGTTGTACCCAAAGACCCCAGACGACACAGTATCAAATTCTTGACTCCTTTACTGCCTCTTGGATTTCACCAGTTCATTGTGGAAATATGGCTCCCAGTGGAATAGCAAATACCACGGCACAGGCAATCATCAAACCGAAACCCAGGAGAGCAGAACTGTATTCTGCTGATGTTGGTAAAACTGAATTTTGACAGAGAAGCTAAAGTGCCAAGTCTGCGACAAAACTTTAAAAGGTGAAAGCTGCAGCCCGGCTGTGCCGGTGGAGGACTTGTTTTTTCCGGGACAAGCCACCTGATCTATTCTGAGTGTTTGCTTCACTGCACAACTAAAGGGAGAAAAACAGCACAGATCGATTAGGATTTGTCATACTTGTAGTCTCGGAGGCCGTCCCCAAAGGTCGCACAGTTTGTCAAGGACAAGGACACATTTAGCTAGCCTGCATCCCAGTTTTCCATCCCAGTGGCCACTTTGAAAGAGGAGGAAATGAATTTTTTGGGACACTGTGGGACTCTTTCAGCAGAGGTGGAAGAAGTCCTTAAAAAAGATGAGCTCAGGTTTGATGATGATGTTGCTTTTTACGCTTTAGCCCCGTTTTGTTTAAGTAAACCTAGCGAAGCAATTTGCTGTAGCGATGTTAGTTCCCGTTGACAGATAAAGACGTGCAGTGCAGCTTCAGGCCGTGGTGACACATACATTAAAGCATACACAAGACTCAAGATCCAATTTTAAGTCAGTAAACCGTCACCACTGGCCCGAGGCCGCGTGGTTCTCCAACAATAAGAGAACTATTAAAGCAGGGACGGCAATAAACCTGTCAGGGTTGGTAAATGGTTCGCACATAAAGAAGAAATGTTGAATAAATACTAATGCTGGCCATAGTTTTTGCTGTTTTCTTTATATCCTCGATTAAGCCTTGTAAATTAAACTGGCATGGAAAACAATTACTTCACTGCTGATGGAAAATGAGAAAAGGTGGAAGCTGAGATGGATCAGATCAGTGTGACTCTGATTACAGGGTTGTTTGTTTGTTTTTTAGTTCTGGTTCACTCTCAACTGAGGATGTTGAGTTGAGATTTAAAAGGAAATTAATAATGAAATGACTGTTCATGCAGGAACAATACAGATTCAGAGAAAGAGCGAGCATTTGTGCGAGTTCCATCAGTGATTCCAGACATCTCACGTGCGTATAGTTCATCGTTTGTATGTTTACTACCATGTTTTGACGGTCCTGGGAACTTTAGAACCTCTCAGGTCTGATGTATACGTCTCTCTCCCGTCGAGGTGAGGTTGTCATGTGACTTCCTGTTTTATTTTGAATGTAACTCTGCTCTCGTTTCAGCCCCCTCATGCGTCGCCTACCTGATTCCCGATTGATTCCACCTGCTTCCCATCACCCTGGTGCATATATGTGGTCTGCGTCTCCCTTCATCCCGTGCCCGGGTGGTTTCCTCTTGTCGTGCACATTTGTGCAGCCAATGTTTGTTTGCCAGGGCGTGATTATTTTGAGTCTTGTGTAGCGCCTCCAGAGTTATTTGGATTCATCGTTTATAGGCTTCTGGGTCATTTCCTCCATCAGGAGTCTTTTTTAGTGTAATATTTAGTAGAACCTTCCTGGAGCTGCTGTTGAACTGTATATATAATCAAACCAGTTGAAACCAGTAAATGGGAAAGGGGCCCAATCTCAGGAATATTCCTTGGAATGTGGCACGGTCTACTGAAGCGGCTTCCACATTCGTGCCCCATTAGGTGAACTCCTCCCTGGCTGAACCTGCTGGTTTCATTTAAAAGATTTCCTGCACGTCAGGAGTCAAACCAAGTAAAACGGTCCTGCGCACAATAACAATAACATGGATCTGGCAACAATTTCCCCAAAACATAGAGCCTTTTTTGATTGTAACGTAGTTTATTGCATAACTCTGAAACATCAGAGAAAATGCTCTTTTACCTGTGATGGATGTTGAAGCAGCAGCTGGCTCACACTGACGGGGTCAGACAGCCACGGTGGGCTGGAGCCGCGCTGACCCTCAGAACCCGAGCCGTCATTCCTCACAGCGGCGAAGGCCGAATGGAACGGTTGTTCCAGGGTAACAGTCATTAAAACAGTGGTTTAACAGGAGAACCCATCACTTCCAGTCTCATCGGGAACTCCTGGACAGGCTGAGATGTTCAAAGAAGAAGGAATTTCTTTGCACTAAGTTGTTTTAGTCCTCTGGATGGACCCAAACTGCATCCCTCCCTTAGGTTTGGATCTTAAGTTGGAGTCACACGGGGGCCAAGACCCTTGGCAGAGAGGAGGTCGCGACCCCGGCAATCGGCCTACGTTTCCTCCGATATGTGTTATTACCCAGGTATGCAGGAAGAGGAAGAGTGTCATATTCCAGAGGACGAGCCATCCGTGGAGGCAGTGGGAAGAGGGAGCCGGATCATGAGGGTGGCGAAGCCAGAGCGACCACAGGGTGATCGGCGTCGGCGTCTACGACCCCCAGAGTTGCAATATTAAAGCAACCGTGTGGAAGGAGAGAGCGGCACTCAAAGTGGGAGGAAATGAGAACGCGGAGCCGAGAGACGCGCCGGGGATGCCCGACAGAGCGCCTGTCACCGCTCAGACGCATCGGCACAGCCCAGCGCCGTCGGCCGACCACCATCCTCTCAGCTCACTTATAGACGACTTTAGGTCTGAATCCCTGTCGCTCTATTTTAGAGTCCTCTGGGAACGGAGCAGTAGCGACTGGAAACTTATGAGGCCAATTTATTCCGCCATCTGGCCTGTAAGCTGACATCTTTCGCAGACTTTTCATATTTACAAGTTTTTTCTCTGCGGTTGCAGCCACAGGAGGAGGCAGTCGGAGGAGCTGTTGAGACTGTTGAAAGGTTTTTGAAGGATGACGACAGAGTAGAGATTTTTCTGACTCATATCTTTGTTTTAATCGCCCCCTGGGCACTGGTTATTGCTCCTCTTTCATGAGAACGTACAGACGTGCATGCTGTTGACTGTCCTGGAGGATCCTCAGATGACTCCAGCATGAAAACCTGGAGAAAAGAGACTCGTCAGGTTGAGAGTGTGACTTTTAGAAGAGTGCTGCTCTCAGGTTGGACCACACACAGGATGAAGGTAAATCATGGAACAATTGGGTTGTTTTGTCTTCTCCACTGCATGTGGTTCCTGGATCGCCGTGTCAGTGTATTGTTATAGCAGCTGAGGGGAAATGTGTGTAAGTTGGCAGAGCCTTGTGGGACAGATGCTTCAGCAGATGCTGCTTTCTGCTCCGCCGTGATGGAGGCTGCTGAAAACAGCTGGAGCGAACTATGAATTCTGTCTCCATCAAACCTCTGTTTCCTCCATTTGTCAAGCTAACGTCTGGTTTATTACAGCACGATTGATGAACATCATTAAGGTCTACCAACCTAATCTGCTCCAACCGTCTCACTGATGGAAATATTCCACTGGAAAAGGATGTTCTCCTTGTTTAAACGGCAAACTTTTCAAATAATTAAAGAAGAAATTATTCATGTCATTACCCAAGATTCACCACTTTTGGTAGCAGAATGTTACAAGGAAATCCCCACTTGCTATGGAAAACACAGGTCTCTGAACACCTCTCTCTCACACACACACACACACACACACACACGCACACGCACACACACACAAACACTTGTACAAGGACATTTAATGATATTTATCGTCTAATCTTCGTGTGTGTGTGTGTGTGTGTGTGTGTGTGTGTGTGTGTGTGTGTGTGTGATTAGCTGTGGCCTTTGGCTGCAACCCTGCACATTCTCAAGGTGTCACAGCAGTGTCTTAAATTTCACATTTCTATTTGTGTGTACGTGTGCTTGTGTGCTTGTGTGTGTGTGTGTGTGTGTGTGTGTGTGTGTGTGTGTGTGTTGTGCATCAGTAGAAGATTGTAGTTGTTTCAGTGGCTCTTGACACAATATTTTTCCTTTTCAGCCAAATGCACAGGTGCTACATTGTGATCCTTTGAGCCAGTTGTTTCCACTGGTTTCCTGAGTGAATAAATGAAGATCCAACCATGGAGAGAGCCACGGGTAGTGGGATCGACCTCAGAAATGCAATCAAAAGTCCAACCTCAGACCCCAAAGATCAATTGGGCGGAATGAATGAGGCGGAGGAAGAGGATGTGGATCCGAACACCAGGATTAGAGAAATATTGGATGAAAACCCAAGAATGATTCACTTTTATTCTTGATTTTTTCTCTCTGTGCCTCATTCTCCTCACCAAGAATGACTGAAAATCTCCAAAGCAGCGATCAGACGGTAACAGAACCCCAAAATTGTACTAAAGCATCTTGTAGTTGTTTTTTTTAAGTGTTTGACTCAGCAGTTAGTACCAATGATCTTATGCTACTGTTCATTAGAAATGATCCAATCAAAAAGAGGCTCCTGAATAGAGTCTCTGATTCACTGGAGTGGGGAGTTGAGGAGCGTTGGTGGTGTCAGCTCCATGAAGTATCATGCACTGATTCTGTGACGGGTATGGTATGGACCCAAGTGCAGTATAAAACAGGCAATGAACTGATGATCAGTTAACAGGTTTATTAACTGTAATCTGGCAAACAAAGAACAGTTCGAGGGCGGGGCAGTGGACTTGGTCGAGGCAGGCAAAAAGTCAGTAACCGGGAGGCAGGCAGAATCAGGCAAACAATCCAGAGGGAGACTGGCTGAGCTCGTGGTCAAAACAGAAGACAGAGTTAATTTACCGGGGGTCAGGCAGAACAGGCAGGTCATTCCGGGAAGACAGGCAGGTAAACGCTGGAAAGTCATGCATAGCAGAGACAATCTGGCACCGAGTGAGTGTGAGGCTGGAGAATATATACTGGTAGGTGAGCTGATTGATGAGTGAGGGCAGGTGTGTGATCAGTGACTGAGAGCAGGTGTGTGATCAGAGGGTGTGGCGTGAGCAGGGCAGTGGAAAAGTACTGAGTCCATGGGCTGGAGCAGAGTGTGACAGATTCAGCAAAATACAGCACTGAGGAGAAGCAGCTGGAGGCCCTGAACACCACCATCTGAGTGTCTTTTTTCAGACTACCTGTAGGGGGCGCCAGCAGTCACAGGCCAGCAGCAAACACAGAATAATAGCCGTAGGAGTGCACGTGGATCTGTAACGACTGATGAACAACATTCGTTATGCCGACTCCAGCCGTCTCCACACTCCTCCACATTCCTGAAGTTCCGTGCCTGGAACAGTTTGGCTCATGTTTGTCTGGTTTTGTCGCGTCGGCCGGTTCATCGTTTCTGTGTGTCGCACAGGACTGTCACGATTCCACCCTTGTTGGGAGCGTCTGACAAAACTGAGCCCCGGCTGAGGGCGTCAAAGGCCTGTGAAGTCAGAAGCAGCAGCGTTTAAAGCTCTCAGAGAGCAGCAGAAAAAAGAGCGTGTCCCACTCGGAGAAAACAGAGTTTAGAGAGGACAACTTGAAAACGCTCCTCCAGCTGCAGCAATGACAATCCAAGGTCACCAGAGAGTCAGGAACTTTTCTGTTTCAGTGGCGACGCTCAGAAAACTTTGCCTGTCACAAATCTCAGGTAGACGTTTTGTAATAAAGAAAAGATGCAGCAAGTGTTGGTAGTTCCAAATCCCAACTCTTATTCATCCGTCACCCGTAGAACCCCCTCCCCCTCATACACACAGCTCTGGCCCCATGATAATGATAATGATAATGATAGTACCCAATAGATAGATAGTTAATAGATTAATACCCAATAGATCAATACGCAAATGTGTCTTTTTGCTTGTTTGTTGGTTAGGTGATGATTTGAATATTCAGGGAAACTTTGACACAACAGTGTTTTACAGCAGGTGAGTGTTCCTGTGTTCTGTCGTGTTACTTAATTTCCTTTGCTTCTTCGTTGCTACCTGAGGAAAGTGCCTGGACACTTTGTTCCCTCAACTGTAACGTTTTCCCTCCAGTGTGCAACAAAAACATGAAGATAATTTGGGCGGGGGGGGGGGTAATTTTTTTTACCTTTTCTTTAATCATTTGAAGAGAATTTGTTTTCTAAAAATAACACAATGCAGAAAAAAGAGTTAATTGTCATTACATTTGGTACACTCTTTGGGCAAGTTCATTTCAGGACAGATATTAGCATCTGCAGCAAAGCTGCAATGACGGTTTGTGCAGGAGTGCAGCTGAATTTGCATTTTGACCGAAATGCAAACTGCAGCGTGCACACCTGATAACCCGGCAGCTGGTTTGATTTATGTAAATGCTTCTGTGTCGGTCCCTCACTGTCAGTGTTTATCTGTGACAGAAGTGGCAGATATTCCTGCATGTGGCAGCAAATGCAGCTATGGTGAGTTTAGAGGTGCAGACAAGGTCAGTGAAAACAGTCAGCCAGCAGCTGTGGCCCACAGCTAACAAGGCTAAGGTGAAGCTGTGGACGGTCTAACTCTGACAACCCCCCCACCACCACCACACAAACACACACACAAACACACGCTGGACATTGGCTCATGTGCAGCTTCTCGGAGAGCTGCCACCCAACCTGGGGGGACACTTGACACCTGGTGATAACGGCATGCAGGCATGACTAATACACAGAGCTGGTGAGAACAGGGCTAAGGCTGAGCATATGGAGATCATCACTCACACCTTGTGATAACACTTGGAGATCTATGAGAGTCTGGCCTCTCAATTCAGCGGCACATTACAGGCAATCACTTACGCTAAATAAGCACACCGCCGACTGATTAAAGGTGGGGGGGTGACTGCAATATGAGGAAACTGACATCTTCTTCAGCTCAAACAAGTGATTTTTGGAGACAAGAATGAAACAGATATCTTCTAATAGGACCAAAAGAGCATTGTCCCATTTTATTTGACAGCTCCTCAGCTCCGTCGTTGCCATTTTAAACTCGCCTTTTATCAGGTTCTGAGGGAAGGGATCCATTCCTTCCACAAATGGGTGCTCCCCCCTCCCAAGTAAGACACGCACTGAAGCTCAGATGAGCAGACAAGAGGGGGAATGATGAAAGGATAAGCAGGGAGGCTGAGGAGGGGGGGGGGGTGTCAGCTCTGCGTGAGAAAAGGGTGCTGTCGTTAAACGGTGACCCCTGACAGAAATGTTCCAGGTGAAGCTGCTCTTGCAGCGAGAGGCCACACAAGTCTGCCTTTGATTTGGAGTGAGGAGGAGCAACACGCCACATAGGAACACCAGCTCTCCTCTGCATGCTCAGATGTAAATATTTAGCTGTGGGAGAGTAGAACGTCCTCGCTTTGTTTTGAAATCCAGCCAGTTCACCCTAATCTTTGTCTTGGATTGATTAGACTCTGGATAGTCACGGTCTTTGGAGGATAGAGCCCCGGATTGCAGTTTTGTAATGAGTTATTAACAAATACTATGTAGATTACCATGAAATCAGATGCAGATGTTCATTTACCAAACACATACAGTATACCATCTATATGTTTAAATGATTTCAGGGGTTATCTGATGTATCTCAAGGTAAGAATGAGGTTTCAGGCTCATGTTTCAGTATGTCCAACATTATGAGCCAGACATTTTACCACATTTACCATTAACCCTAACCCTAAACAGATAAATGTTTAGAGTAATAAAGCACCCATGTACATTAACAGTAATTGCAGAATTGTTGCTTTAAAATCCTGAATTGTGTAATGAATCACCTGTTTACCCTTAAAACAACTAAAATGTGTTTAAATAGTTCCCTCAGAATTCACTTGGTGGTCCATTTTCTGTTAATTGTCACTTCAACCTGGCAGGGTCCAGGTTGGGGGTGGGGGGGTGCAGGGGTTCATGCGTCTGTCTCAGGACACACTGGTCAGGTCACCAGCTGATCACAGAACACACACCATCACTCACACACTCACAGCATAGGAACCCAGCGAGAACACAGAATCTGGAATGGAACCAAGAACCATCTTCTTCTTTCTGTGACGCTGGTGTGGTTACCATGGCAACACTGTGCCGCTAAACCTTAATGGCCACTCCCAAAAAGCAGCTGCTTTTATCATCATTTGCCATGTTGCTTTTTTTTAGATCTCAAGAGCATAAACAGCAGCTTCAGACCTAAATAAAGTATTTTGCCATGTTTGTGAACAAATACATCAAGTCTATGCACTCATGTATCACGTGAGTAGAAAGGATAAAGTGCTCCTTTAGTTGTTTAGTAACATTCTTTAAGCACTTTGTACCTTTGCAAATACTGTGCGATGTTCAAAATAAAAGGGCTTTTTAAAGAAATCAATAGGTTTTAGACTCAAGCACCAGTGAATCCAGTGAAAACCAAATGGATTTAACTCTTAAAAGGGAAAAGAAATGGAAAAGGTCAGCACTGAAAGGAACGTTTGCCTCTTCCACGACACCAGGTAACGCCCTGGCGGTGGAGGTTGAGTCGGGTGATAACAGGGGTAACTGAGGTGGGGGGGGCTGCACGACTTTATCAGGTTCTGAGGAGCCGCGGCAGCCATGCAGAGGTGGTCTGGTGGGTGGGTGGGGGGGGGGAATGAAGCAGGAAGGAGGAAAAGTATGTACGCGTGGAGGCATAGGAGGAGGTGAGGGAGTGCGTGGAGATAAGAGTGGGGATGGAGGTACATGGTGGGGGCAGCAGAGGGGTTTATCTGCACACACTGAATGTCCTCCATTGTTGAGGTCTCAGCTCGCTGCTCTGCTCACAGATGTGCTTCAGAGGACAGACGGTCAGGATAGGGGAGGAATTTGACAGTCTGCAGGGCAAATCTCTTCATCTGCACCCGCAGCTGCTGGAGAAGACATCCCCTTTATCTGACTTCACTTTCCCAGTCTGAAAAAACCATTTGAAGTGTCACTCAGTCGACATCATTAGAAAATAAACAGGTTGTTATCTTGATAACAACCTGTGAAACTACAATGTTTAAACCTTCGTGAGACAGATTTTAGTCCAGCTGGATTCTTACTGTTCCTGCTTTGAGTCTTGTGAGCTTTGTTCACAACAAACACATAATCACAATTCGAGCGTAAAAAATAAAGATGGCGGGGGGAGGTACATTTTATTTTAGCCTGCGGTGAGGAGAAGAAGCTTTCAACCCTTCAACGCCACTTTCAGCCTGCGCAGTCACTTTGTGAGAGGAAATGACAAATGTCACTGAAACCCACCTGCCAGCTGAGCCCTCATCCTATTATAAGTAACATGGACACAGACCCAGAGGTCGCTGAGGTGGGGGGTGTATTTGTGGACACAGGACAATTTGTCACACCTCTGATAGGTGGGTGATTGCAACCAACAGCAAGCAGGCAGTCGGTGTCACCAGGGAAACAAAAGGATGCAAGGAAAACCTGTAAAGGAGAAGCAATCATATTGGCTAATGGCACAAAGCTCATACGAGACAGCATGTTTATGGGTAATATCCAGCCAATCACCTCTTTGGGACCGTGTGCGTGCTGAAGCAGCCTCATCAGGACTTCAGCATCATCCTGCCAAATATTCAGATGCAGTCATTCTCACATTACAGCCCAATTTTGTCTGATGTGTGAGAAACAAAGTCATTTCAAACTCGTTTGTGATTAAACTGGGTTTCCTTGTTCTGTCTGAGGGCCAGTGGAAGTTTATTCCATCCCAGCTTTACATGCATTCATGTGCAGGAATACATTGTGATCACAGCTGCAGAGAACATCCTGTTTGCTAAACCATCACACAACTGGAGGAAATGCTTAAAATAAAGAGGCAATACTCTCTGCTCGCGCTCCGGCTCTGCCTTATAAACAGGAGCTGAGGGAAATGAACCCGCCAGAAGGCACGATGACAGTTATTTAACATCAAACAGCACGACAGCGAAAATCCAAACTAGGATTGTGTCTTCTGCCGTAAACGCGTGAATATTTTACGTGTCTCACCTGCTCCAGATACAATTTGTGTTCAGAATGGCTCCACTATTCATGAACTAAATGCACTGATGGAAATGCGAGCTGGAAATCGAGGACCTGAGCAATAACTGCACTATTATTGACTATTTGATGGAAAAGAGGAAATTTCTCCTTCCATTCTGTGGACTGCTACCTCTTTAAATAACTAGAAGAAATGGCTCTATTTTTCAGTTTTATTGGGATCTGTTCCATCTTCCTCTGCTCATATGGGTCTGATGTCAGAAGGGAAAATCCAACTATCTTCTCTCAGAGTTTCAAGGCGTTCCAGGAGTTGATGGGATGTGTAATCCCCTCAGCATCCCCAGTGTCTGCCTCAGGGTGTGCTGGGTGGGAGGTTCATCCCCAGAAAGACATCTTGGCGGCAGCCATGATGCCTGGACCACCTCAGCATGCTCCTCCTCTTCTCTCAGCTTGACTCTGATGTTTGACTCTGGTCTCTCTGAGAATGACCTCACCCACTCGGGGGAAACATCTCAGCTGGTGCCATTTGTGGTCGTGTTCTTTCCGTCACTTCCTATAAACAGCCATGACCACGAGGGGATGGAAACGGACCACTTTATTCCACATCTTCCCTTTTATTGTCATGACAGAACATCCCATCTCTGCAGAAACATCGTCTCTCTCTTGTTTTTTCCTCCTCTCCTTTGTTAACAAGCACCAGAGATACTTGAACTCCTCTACTTGAGGAAGCAAACCTCCTCTGGAGTGGACTGACCCTTTTCCGGAGTGATGCTGATCTTCATCAGCCACTTCACCCTCTTTAACAATCAACTCCAACAGGAGCTGAAGGTCGCTGGTGTCAATCGAAAAATGTCATCAGCAAAACCAGGATCAGACTCCAACCTGAGACCCTCTGCTCCCCTGGCTGCACCTACAATTTGTGTCCATAAGGATCTTGAAAAGAATAGAAACAAAATAGGACATTTTTTGAGAATTAATTGAGCTGAGTTATATTTTAATTATGCATATCCAGTCAATTATGGATAGATTTCTGATCACCAAACATGTACAAGTATTTTAGAAATGCAGAATCGGACCTAAATTTGTGACATTACAGTTACAATTTCTAACATTTACTTTTTTATTTAGCTATCTGATGTAACAGACTGCTCTGCTTTGTTCTCGGGCCGTTTGTGTGTGTCCTATTTTTAGTTTCTTCAGATCAGGTGCCTGATTTGGTTCATATAAAATACCCTGGAGTCACTTTCATGGTAATTTTATGTCATTATCCATCTCCATTGAGAAGCACCTTTGGTCCACAGTCTAATCAGGACTTCCTGCACGAGTCTTCTCGTGGTTTCACACCTGCCGTGAATCATCTGTTAAGACTTAAGAAGGCATCTGTAAATTGAGCACTGACAATGATTAATAAACTCCTTGAGGATTTGTGCTGTAGGCAGGAGATAATTCTGTGTTTACCTGTTTGATTACTCCTCCTTCATTATGAAGAAACCGGCCACAGCTGTTCAGGAAATGGAACGGATGTCAGTAATTATTACTGAGCCCTCGAAAAAGGAGCCTTGAGCAACTTCGAATCTAAAACAATTAACACCAGAGTCTCGTGATATTCGCAATATCCATATTCATTTCAGTCAGTCACCTCTGGATTACCTGTCAATTATCGCTGCTATTGTTAGCGTCAGGGTTCATATGACTGTGACAGGACCTTCGCAGGCACTAGGCCTGAGCAAACACTTTGATATGTAAAGCCCTACAATATAATACACACTGACCTCACACTTGAAAGAAAAGAAATGAGAGGAGGATATGAATAAAGGACGGAGCCATGCTAGATCAACAAAGTGAGTCCCTGTAAGCTCCTTGGTCCTTTAAGTGATGCTGAAATGAATACGACTCTATGAATGTGCCACGTAATCAGCTTATCCCTGGACCTTACTTTGGGCCTCACTTATGCAACACTCACACAATCTGAGGGCCTTTCATTTCATTTAGCAGGCAGAGAGAGAGAGAGGGAGAGAGACTGATGGACCACATCCACTGCCTGGCTCACCACAGCTGGCCCCATCTCTAATCACCCAGCTGCTGTGTGTGTGTGTGTGTGTGTGTGTGTGTGTGTGTGTGTGTGTGTGTGTGTGTGTGTGTGTGTGTGTGTGTGTGTGTGTGTGTGTGTGTGTGTGTGTGTGTGTACACATGTGTGTACATCCTCTTTCATCACTGTGTTTACATGATGTATGAGATTTGTTTTCTAGTAGCCTAACTACAACTGGATTTTATATATATATATATATATATGAATCTAAATTGCACAACTAAGAGTTGGACGAACACACTCTGATATTGTTGTTGGAAGCAGAATTAGCAGGACATGTAAACACCGTAATAAGACCCACTTGGCTTGATGGCCATGCACGTGCTCATTAGCATAATGGTGTAATGGAAGATGAAGGAGAAAAGCAGATGAAGGAAAAACAAGGACAGTGCTGAGTGTGTGGGCCCAAAATTGTAACATTGTGTGTGTGTGTGTGTGTGTGTGTGTGTGTGTGTGTGTGTGTGTGTGTGTGTGTGTGGTGTCAGGTCACATTCACCACTCACGCTCCCAGTTTGTTTTTAGCTCACTATTTTGTTCATTTTCCATTACAGCCAGAGTAAAATACCTGAGAGGCTGACAGAAACTGCAGTGGGTCATTCATTACTGTACATGATGCAACATCTAAGCGATCGCTTGTGACATTGCCCAGGTGGGATTTTAAGGACCAAGGACTCTTGAATACTGCTTTAATACTCAACAGTCCACCGCCTGTAGACACCTGAAGTAACACATGTCTAACATACAGTATGAGCAATCAATGCATGCGTGCTCTCATTAATCTGTCCAGCTGTACACTCTTTAACCAACAGTCAGTTCATCTCTTTCTTTTTCATTTAATGTAAATATAGTAATGACATTTGGCTGCTGTAGATGTCTTCTTAAACCTGCCCACACTTCCTCAGTTCCGACAGGAACACTCACTGTAATACATGTGTAATGTCAGACTGAGTTATTAATAACAAGGGTTATATTTGGCCCACGGGCCACCACAGCTCCACCGTCTATTTCTACCCTTATTAACAGGTATATGTATTTGAATATGAGAGTGAAGTCCCCAGAGCTCAGAGGCGAACTTGATTTCTAGGAAACGTGGGCAGTGAGAGGCATTGGCTCTTCATCAAACTCCGATCAGTTCCCCCTTTGACACCGACGTCAAAAGACCACAGTCTGTAAAATAGAAATAATCGCACAGAATTTCTGGTGACAAGCTTCATTAGCCTTGAATTGGCCGGGTGGGAAGGGGAAGGGGGGGGGGGGGGGGGGGGGGGAAGGGGGGTCAACCCGAAGCCGGATCAGATACGGACTCATTAGAAAGCGCATCCATGTGACATAACACATGTCACAGATCTGCTGCGCCTGCTCTGCCTGTCACGCAGCAGCGATTAAAACATACCAACAGTGCACAGAACCAGCCTGCGTGTGCGCTTGCACGATCTATATTTACCTTGATTCATGTGTAAACCATCCTTGTATACAGTCTCTATGGCACGTTTGAAGCATTTTCGGTAACCCAGTTATAAGAACGCAGCTGTAATTGCTGAGCTATGAACATATTTCATGTAAACTGGCTCCAGGTGACACTTCATTTTGTACAGGCACCTGCAGCAGATGTGTTAACATGCACAGATTGAGACAGTGCTGATAGAGTTCATGTGAAATTTGCCTTATTTGAACCATTATCTCATCCTCCACACGAGTGTGTCCGAAGAACACACTGGCAGCAGCTGGATTGGGTGTCAGACAAAAGATGAGAGCTTAACTAGGCTCTGCCTGATGTGCAGCCCAGACAAGGAGGATTTCAAGTGTTGCCTCACCCATGTCTTTTGGGTGGAGGATAAACAAAGGAAGCTCTCTGAGCTGCTCATTTTTATACGAGACCTGGCTCTCCATGTGGGCTCTCACATCTAGTTAATGCGGTTAGTGAGCGAACATCCTGCCGTGAGGAGTGTGACCCTGCCGGGTCATCAACACCAGATGAAAGGTAAAAGGGCATCAGAGATGTGAGCTGTGTTTGCATGCAAACATGTTAAAGGTTGTGTTTATTTGAGACAGCAGTGCACCTTTGACTCATTTCAGCCTCATGAGGAGTCTGAGTTGGAACACTCCAGCGCTGAATCATGTTTTGGGTCACAGCTGGGAATAATGACACATCATCTTTCACTCAAGATGGCTCTCAACATCATTTGTGTTATTTTTGGTTACAAGGTTAAAAATCTCTCGATGAGAGTGACGATGAACTTTGTCCTATAAATGAGCACAGATCAGATAATCTAGTGTTGAATACGCACTTTCATATGTTGAGTACCTGGATGTAAAATAATGCAAATGAGCAAACAAGTCAAACAAGGCAGAAGATATATGCAGCTTGACAGTAGTGTGTATTACAGTATTTTAGTGTAAACGATCAGCAGTGAATGTGTCTGTGTGAATGTAAGCTGATCTTTGGCCCGGCGAGCTGTGCACCCGGTTACGTTGGAGGACACGGTCAATAGTTCAAAGGCTGAAAGTGGATTTCTTCCAAATGAAGATTTTCTCCAACAACTCTTTGGTGAATTTCACAGTTTTTTGAAAGACTGTGTCAACTAAGAGAGCCAATGCTGTTGGAGGTATATTGGAGTGCTTCTACCCTCACGAGGCAACTCAACAAAAGAGGAATATGCAGAAAAAAAACATCTAAAACTTTCAAAGACCAAAGGTAAATAACCTGTTCTCCTCTCTGAATCGCAGGACTATGGCAGTCACAGACAATGTGCTCAGATTGGGTTGTACTCATTGTCCCGCTTCACTCATCGTCAATCCATGATGCCGAAGGGGCGGCAAAGCTGAAGGTTCTTCTTCCAAATTTAGTCCTCACCCAACGCAAGACATAGCAACTGCTTGTTTTTGGAATCAAGCCTTAAAAAGCCTTTTAAATGAGGTCCAGCGCACTCAAAGAATTTCAATTTACAACTCACAAAGGTCAGTTGGACGACAACGGTCGGAGACACATCTCAGTGGCCAATGAAAGACAGTAGTCAAGGACTGGAGACGTTTGGATGACGTACTCTAATAAACCACGTCCCCACAGTCGAGAATGGGCAAGAAGGACAATAATTCCGTTCTGACCCTGAGAGAGAAGCAGGTTCTATTTCTAACAAAGAACCTGAACTTTAACAGCTGAAATTTAAGGACCAATTTTCTATATGGGCTTAAAATAAAAGCTCCTCATTTAAGAGCGAACCAAAGTACTTTTTTCCAAATGCTAAAACACAATTTTGCCAACTTGCTTTTATCAAAACACAAATCGACACTCAAAGTTCAAAACACCCTCAAAATGAAGCACCGCAACCGAAACCACATTCAGCTTTATCACAATCAAACAATTTTTATCCATTTTATCCATATTTTTAATCAATATTTATTAACCAATCAAGTCATATGCAGGTAACAGGAAAAGAAAATTGTACAAACAATATACAGAAAAAGAGGCAAGACAAATAATGATACAACATGTTGCTGCACAGCTGCATCTGGCCACAAGATCTCGTCCACATCACAGGCGAGTTCTGCCCTGGGGGGGGGGATCCTATAGACAAGACCAGATCATCTAAAGGCAGCTTGTAAAAACGCTAAAGCCTGAATGAGTGAGGTTAAACAGCAATAAATAATAGCGTCCAAGTACTAAACCTTGAGGCACCCCTTTGGTTACGTCCAGAAAAGAAAAGGTAGTGTCAGCCACGTGAACACATTGTGTTGTGCTCTGATAGGTGGTTAGCATATTTAATTATGTTTTTGATAAATCAATAAAAAGAGGTTTGTGTTGGTGTCATCACCATTAGCAACAAGTGTGAACAGTTTGGAGAGGTTGTGTGTAAGTGTCTTTCACGGCTGCCCCCTGCGGCTCCCATCATGCACCACACGTGCGTCACGGTGAAAAGAGCGTGTTAAGCGTTTTGCTATAAGGCTAAATGAGATCTGCAGACTGTCTCCAACGGGGTGAAAATGAGTAATGATTTTGGCAAAGGGGTGATCAGTCCCTTAAATGCATTCAGGTGACTGAACATTTGGTTCAGAGGACAGAGTTTGGTGTTTGAACAATTCATAAAGACGGTGAACATTCATCAAGTAGTTGACTCCAGCCAATATGTCTAGTTTGGCTTAGTTTCCCATTCATAAACTCTCTTTTTGGACTATTATTAATTTTATTTATTTATTTTTTTAACAATAATTATTATTATAGTACTGGCCTTTTGATACTGGGACATGGATTTCATCCACATTCCATTTATTGAAGGATGTTTCCTGCAGCTGTATGGAACAGCCGTTTCTATTGTGACCGTAAAAATAATAAGAATGTGGTGACATGATGGTAAAGAAATTATACACCGCATTATTTAATATGCAGCCTTCTCGTTTAATATACAGCTCAGTCACTGAAATGAGAAAATATCGACCTGGTCTCTTTAAATCAGTTACTGACAGCCGAAACGTGGAAAAAGCTTTTCAGAAACCAGAGCCTGCAGAAACCCTGAGCAGGACCCGGCTCACGTGGTCAGGATTGTGGTGGCAGCCGGAATATGATCATATAAATTCATCCAAACCCAAAAGGTGATATTTTTTCAAACAAATTTGCGTACGAACACCACGGCTCGTTATGAGCACCATTATCTGAAATGAACTTGGTTATACAGCCTCCAATTCATAAAAGTCTAAAAGGCTAATTTGGTGCTAATGGGCCACTGTCTGTTTTTATAAGCGCTTGAGGGCTCCCCAGTAGAACTTTACAAGGGAGCGGTTTCTCTCCGAGAAAGGCAATTTTCTCCAAGAAGGCTGTAGTTAGATGTAGAGAGGGGGAGTGCGGGTGATTTAGCGTTATGGTTCATGGTGGAGTCCATGTCCATACGCAACAATTTTCGCTATTCAGAACTAAATAAAAATGCGATGGTGAGCAAATATAGAATTTGGGGTTCAGCCACAACAGTAGACCTCAGGCCCAAAGAACTGTCAGACATGCAAAACGTCCTGCGTCAGTCAAGCTAGCAAAGCTAATGTGTTAAACTGGAGCATGATGGGAGTGATTTATTACCTATAACGCGCTAGTAGCAGAATCCCGCCGCTAAGTACGACATTATCCAACTTTTCTACCTCCGACAAAGTGAAAAGTAGTTGCTTCAATTCATTTTTTTTTTTTTTTTTTTTTTTAGGTCAACTAAAACATCTCTGCCTCAACTAAACTAGAGTATCAAATTGTGCTTCTTGAAAAAATTATTAAAATAGAAAGAATTTGAAAATAATGACAGCTTGATTGAAATGCATCCAAGAGTACCTGAACTTTGATGGATCCATGAGCAGGTAGGCACAACAGAGCAATGTAGGATTATCTGATCACAAGAAATGAAAAAGAGGGGAAAAAAACTACAGAGCTGAAGTAGAAGGTGAAAAGATGATTCATATTCAAACTCCCACTCTTTCCCACTCTGCAAATATGATTTACCGCTGCTAGTTATCACCAGCTGCAGGTAATAAGAGAACTGGGTGGATCAGAAATGTATTATCCTGAGCAGGAGGGTACTTTGGACCTGAAAACACAGACAGAGTCATTAACGTGCATGTGCACTGCATAACTTATAAACGAAACAGCGGCGGAGAAGCCAGGAGTCCATCCGACACTCGTTTCTCTTCTTTATGAAACATGTCATCGAGCACAACAACCGCTGCTTGTCACTGTAATTGTGAGGAAGCGGAAATATTAGGAAACCAGATGAGACGGCAAATGAGCACAGTCCCGACGACCCTCAGAATCAGTCTTTTGTCAACGAGAAGAGCTCAACATCTATATTTTTGTGCATCTAAAAGGTGTAGAAAGTCAATAATATACTGGATGTCAGCGGGTTCCTAATGGTTCTCTACAGAGCTCGGGATTAAAACAGTTATTCACCTCAGCGAGTGTGAAAAGTCAACCTCTCCGTGCAAAAGATCAAGGCTGGACTCTGACATTAATCAGGGTTTAATTCAAACGGGTTCAGATTCAGTCTCAGGTTGGAACTCAGCAGAGCTGCACACCAGGATTCAAATGGAGCTGATCACAGGCTGAATTCCCACCTGAAATTCAAAGAAGATTGGAGACGAGCCAAAAAGCTGCCGTGCAATAAAAGAGAAGCACAGCAGATGTTTTCTGTTCAGAGACTACTTTTCTCTTCTATTGGCTTTTTTGAACCTTTTTTTGCCTTTGAAAATGTAGCTTAAGGCTCAATGATCTTTATCGGAGATGATTCAGGCTGTAAGCCAGCACATTTACACCTATATACGTACAGGCAGTATCCTCCTTGGCCCCATGAAAACTGGAAGTGAACAACAAACACACCCAGTATGAGCTCATTTCTGTGGGAGGACGTAAAACTGATGTATGCATTGGATAGAAACATGAGTTTGGGACGGAACTGGAGCACAGAGCCTGAAGATCACGTCCTCTGTTTGGACAGGAAAGGGTGCCTGACCTTCCCTGTCACAATAATCGTCAATCTCTCCTCTAATGTAAAGCTCAAAAGCCCAATGTGAGCTCTTCAGGATGCAAACAAAGGAGCGACGAGCGTCAACAGCTGCCAGAGACTGCGTACAGCTCTGCAGCCATATGATTAAAGCCCTTTTCAGTCAGACAACCATTCAACTCTGAAAACAAATGTATGGCTTGGCTTTGACTCACGAGTCTACACATGTCAGCTGTGTGTGTGTGTGTGGGGGGGGGGATGGTGTTTGAGCATGTTTGAGCATGTGTTGGTCCCTGTCATCACTGAAGGGGGCCATTGTTCTGCCTGCAGGTACATCGGTGGCCCTCCACTGCTTCAACACTGTGAGGAGAGTAAATATTACGTATGAGCGGCGGTGAACTGCGGTTTCGGGAGTCGTCGCCGCCGTGTGGAGTTGACTCTCAGAGTCAGCAGCCTAAAACCAGAAATGAATGTAAGGATTCCATAAATTGGGAGTGATGTTACATTTTCTTGACCACGGAGGCCGGGTCCACCCCTGGATGGGTCGCCGCTTCATCAGATGTGAACATTTGTGGGTTTGGCACCTTGCTCAAGGGCACCTCGGCAGTGCGCTGAAGGCGTTGGTAGTAGGGGACGGGGCCTAAGCTGAGAAAGTCTCCACTGCTCAGCACGGTCCCCCATCAGACTGAGCCCACACAAGTCCAGCACTGATCACAGCTCATTTCCTGTATCAGAGCCAAAACAGCTTGGCCTCTATGAGCCGAGTGTTGCTCAGCTTCGTTGATCCCTCCTGGTTTGACAGAACTAATTCCTGCAGCTGATATATATTGATATTGATATTGACTGATTCTGATTAAGCCGTTTCTACATTTCTGTCCTCTGCAAATGACCCACAAAAAAGTCCAGCAAAGTCTTTGCAATGACACCACACCTGAAGGGTGTTACCAGGCCGGGGCTGGATTAGATCTAGAATCTAGATCTAATGCAGCGTTCTGGTGGAAGAGCAAAATCAACTGTCTGGGAAGGTTGAAGAAAAGCATCACCTTATTTACCCACTTGTGTCATGATTGGAGATAATAGGAGTTTCAATAAGCTGAAGTTGTTGCTTAGATGAAGAAACACAAACAGTCTTACGCCTGCAATATTATTTGCTCACAGAAATCTGTGTGTCCAAAAAATTCCCCGACCGATATCAGGACCAGTCTCATATTTAGGAGCCTGAGGTTTGGGTTCAAACCTCCTTTAAAGATTCTTCCACAGTATAAGAAAAAAAACAAGTGTTGTGTTTGGGAACATAATAAAATGGACGGTAAGACTGAGCAGTTCAGTGGGGCAGACAGAGGTGAGCGGGAATCATCACGCCATCTTATTGTTGGCTTTCAGTCCATTAATCTCATTGGCCCAGCCATAAAAACAACGGCGGGATGAGAAGAGAACTAGAATCACACAGACAAAGTTTGCCAGCCTGAACACCCCCCCCAGGCACACACACACACACACACACACACACACACACACACACACACACACACACACACACACACACACACACACACCCTCCCCCCTTCCCCAGTCCCAGTTAAATTCATGCATGCCAGCCTCGGCCAAAACACACCCAACAGCACAAGCTAATGTGCCAAACTGCTGCCTGGAACAAAAAATAGATTTGAAAGAGGCAGAGTGATGCAGGACGGCGTCTGTTTAAGGACCAAACCCAAAAGTGGAGATCAGGTTTCAGGGGTGTGAACTCTGTGGTGCAGCTTCGAGCACTTCGGCCTCAATTATTCTGCCATCGCAACAGTTGAAACGCACGACATGTGCAGCATCAGAGCTTCAGGCAGATGTTGTAAACTCATATTTGACCTGAACAGTGAGTAGATCAGTCAGCTCTACGCTGGGGACAGGCCTGTTTCTGACAATCTGCTCCCACCAACCCCACCCCCATACACACACACACACACACACACACACACACACACACACACACTGCCCCGGGCTTCAAAGTGCTGAAGCTAATGGGATGCGACCACCATGCTTAGTTAGGTAGAGACATGATCCATGTCCTGATCAGAGAGGAGGACAGGAGGTGAAAGGAGGGTCGGTCATAGGAACAAGGAGAAGGAGGAGGTGAAGATCTCGCCTGGAACTGACGAAGACTAAAGGAAGAAAATCAAAAGGGAAAAGATGTGATGAGAACGTGAAGAGAAAGGGGACGACAGGCTGTCCTCGGAGAGGTGCTGGTCCTCTTCCCTCTCCGAGGATACGGAAGCTGTTCAATCACACCCAACTTCAAAGGCTCTTCATTAAAGCTCTGCCTGGAGATGGGAGCCCCCCCACTCCTCCTTCTGTCTTTCTTGCTCATCCTTCTTTTCTTCGCTGTCTCGCTCAGCCATTGAAAACAGCAGGTAGAGATGCTCGTGAAAGACTGAAGCGATGACAAAGGGACACAAAGCGAAAGATCAGCCATGCAGTCACCAGAAAAGTGTCTGCAAATAAGAAATGCTTTTTCCCCCCATCTGCATTCTTTTGTGGATGCTTCAGCTCAGCCGGTGATGTTGTCTCGCTCCTCTTCGTCACGGCTCGAGGATTTAGTCAGAGGCAGATGAAAAGCTGTTTACAGGCTTGAGAGAGGAATCAGAATAGAATCAGAGGTGGATGTTTCAGTGTTTGAACCCCATCATGACAGGTAGTCAGCTGTTGCGTGGAAACATTGTGTTCCAAAAAAAAAGTTCTCGACTTTTAACTTTATCCAGCAGCAACTCAATAAACTACTGGTTACAAGGACCATCACCTCTGACCACTCAACATGACTTGATGGTCCACAGCACCACCGGTGCCCCTCCTGTCAGCTCAGACCGGCAACAGGAGGCAAACATTCCCACAGACTCACCAACACTGGACTATTGGAGTCATTAACATGAAACATGAAAGCTTGGAGCCTTGGATTAACTGTTTGGGTTGATGCTGGTTGTTCCGTTTTCCCTACGGAAAGGGTAACTTGGTGTCCAAACTATAAGGATAATACTCTTTTCAATTTTTCCACTTTTGTTATTTTTATTTCCAAAGTGCGGTGAGCAGGTAATAAACCTGAAATCAGGAAATGCAAGGTTTCACTCATGCATTATAAGTACAACTTTCCAGTATTTACATACACATTGCATCATATTCAAATATCAAACATTAAATATCAGCAGCAAATGAAATCTTGAAACACATTAATAACATTCAAAGTAGCAAATCCCAAGCATTTATGTATGTCTCAAAGGCAAATCTGATATAGCACAGCAGTAGCCTACATGACAGCAGATGACAAAGCCAGCAGAAAAGTAAGTAACCCAATAAAACTCACCAAGCAGCTGGACACCAGGTAAGAATGTGGACAGGTAACCAATACAGCTGAAATCTCCCGCTTCCTTTTCAACCAGTCAGAAGGGTCACATGGGCACAAAGTGCAGACTACTTAAAGTGACAGTGCTCATTAAACTAGCCTACCTACCAAGGACGTATCGGCCTTTTAGTCAATGAAACCGTTTTATCCCTTAGAGAGAAATAATTAAAGAGAAATTAAAGAGAAGAATTAAAGAAATAATTAAGGAAAACTAAAGATGAAATAGGACAATTCCACAAAACACAACACTGGTAGTGTTCTGGTGGGGGGGGGTACGTTCTTGGCCACTTCCATCCCTTAATGACCACTGTGGACCATCTTCTGATGGCTACTTCCAGCAGGATAATGCACCATTTCAAAAAGCTCAGATCATCTCAAACTGGTCTCTGGAGCATGACAAAGAATTGACGGTACACCAGTGGCCTCCAGACTCACCAGATCTCAGTCCAGGTGATCATTCCTCAGACCTTTGTCTGTGTTCTTCATGTTTTTTCTTTGTCGTGGCTCTTCTATTTAAGGTTGACTGTGTGTGTGTATATATATAAAAACACACACCATTTTTATACTCTCCATCCAACAGTGTCTGTTACAATCAAAATTGTCTCTAGGAGCTTTATAGAGTCCCAGGGCCTGACCCCCAACAAGCAACACTGCAACACATGCTCATGTCTAGATCACCATTCCTTTATCGGACTCCTGTTTTGTCTGCCTGCTTGCTGCTTGTCTCCGCCTCTTTCTTCAGGTGGAGAGGAATCAGTCATCAGTGAGAGACGGTTCACCTGGTCTGGGCCTATAAGAGCTCACAGCTCAGTGTCTCTCCTTCCCTCCCAGCAGCAACAGCCTTGTTTTTCTTAGCTAGCTTCCTTGTTTAGCCAATCTTCAGATGTTTGCTGCTTGCTAACATAGAGACGCAGTCAAAGCTCCAGCATATTCAGCCTCTTTCTGCTCACATCCATGATGATAGAAGAATGCAGTTGATGTTTGTGGATATTTGGAGGAAAGCTGCTTTCTACGTGATGAGGAGCAAGAAAATCTTGTGGATTCTGTAATCTGACCACAGCGGGGGGCAGCGCGAGGATTCAATACACTGGGAAGGACAATCGTTGGACATAGACAAAACAAGACAAGAACCACAATGAAAAGAAACCCGAGGAGGAAATGTAAACAATCATAACAGGAGGACGAAAAGGTCCTCAAACAGAAAACAGGAAACACGCCAGAAATGGCAACACAAGTATCCCACCGGGACTTTAACACCTGAGTAACAAAAAGACGAACAATAGCACCAGAAACACAACAATAGATTTCATCCCATCAGCTGCCTCAGCAACAACTGGAGACGCTCCTTTTTGACACACAGTATTCTGTTGAGCTCAAATCGAAAAGAAATTAAGACAGGATTAAAGAAATGTGAGTGACAGTGAGACAAGATGCTGTTGCAGCCATGTGGTCACACCTCAGCTGAAGGGGGGGGGGGGGACTGGAAAACTGGTCAACAATGGCTTCAATCATTATTCCAAATTATTACTATTACCTCCATTAATAGCACTTTGAAGTGTACCTTTACTCTTCTTTTGTTTCTTTTAATGAGCAGTAAAAATGTGCCGCCACGCTGTAAAAAATGAATAGTTTAGTGTAAAAACTGAAAGCAGATGTGAGTTCAGGATTCGGGACTTTAGCTCTGCTGTTAAACAGTCAAACCACAATTAAAAGTGCCAGAAAGTGTCCTGTTCTCATGAGCTATGAGGACAATTCCATCCAACTTTGTCCCTCAGTGGATTCAGATTAATTAGTATCTAATGGTTTAAATGGTCCCATCACTTCCATCCTCATCACAAATAAAACTTCTATTTTAATTTAGCGGACAGCCAATGAGCGGGCCCTGTTTAAATGAATATCATCTTACAGGCTGTCACTGGGGACCACGCGGAACCAAGCAAGTGTGTGTATGTGTGTGTGTGTGTGTGTGTGTGTGTGTGTGTGTGTTCAGATGAGGCTGGCGGGGGAATGAAATGATTTCCAAATCCTATCACGAAGAATTAAGGTGGCACATTGGCTTTCATTATCAGACAGCGTTTAATCAAGGAACTCTGTGATGAAGCGAGCAGCTTCTCATTTCTCTAGACTGGGATTGTGTGTGTCCACACGCACTTTGTGTGTGTGTGTGTAATGTATGTTGTCTTGTTATTTGCATTAACAACGTGCATCAGCGTACATTTTTTGGTTTGTGCTACACATCACATGCGACCCGATGACTCTCTGAACACCCACAAGAGACATTTCCAAAGCATATTTGACCTTTAGGTTGGGGGTCACCTGTGTGTGCGATGAAAGGACACCGTGGGGTTAGAAAGCTAACTGGATTAGCAGCACACGAAGGAGCCACAGTAGTTCCAGACAACATAACAGTGTTTAGGATGCGAATGCAACTTTTAAAACCCTATTTTTGACGCCACTGCTGGACCTTCGTACAACAACAGACCCAAACTAAGATCCAAAGCACCACCTACTTGGCAGCGAGCGTTAGCATGCTTTTGTTCTGTGCTCAGCTATTGAACACTGAATGGGTGTAGCCTTCTTGAGATAATTAGAGGTTTTATGTGTCCTCATTTGAGTTTTCTGTTGAATTGTGCTGGAGTGTCCCAGATAATTACACTTCTGACTCATGCCAATAAATGCAATTCATGTCAGAGGGAGGAATAAAAACTGGGGCATTTTAAGGATTTTCAATTTATTGGCTCAGGAATGTTCTCAAAACATGCCCGAATGAGTAACCAAGAGGAATGTTTTGTGTGATACTGGGAGTTTGGGAGCTGGGGTGTCGTCGTCCTCCGGGATAAGACGTCATTTTCCCACATGCTTGATTTATTTCCATGATCTTTGCTTCAGTTTAATATCTGAATTCCAGCAAGGTGCGTTTGTGGCACTAAAAGCTCACGCCGCTGCGGTTCTTCGTCATTTCAGCTTCATGAAAACAGACGTTCAACCAAAACTCGCCAGGACCCAATTCAAGACTAACCTCTGGAATAATTCACACCAATTTGTTGAGCTAGTTAAGGAAGAACCGCTCATATGAGCAGGACGTTGGTGGAGGTCTACTAGCTCTACTGAGTTCCTTTTTTCCAACTTTGATTTTGAAAGAAGAGTGTGACCAGCAGTTTTGATGCTTTGATGCCTCGAATGAGCCGGAACAGCTCTGACGACGATATTTCTCCTGTATTGGTCTATTTATATTATGATGGGGCTTTAAAAAATTGAGTCATTCGAACGTAGATGGAGATTAAACCCACACGCGGTTACTCCAGATTTATTCTGGGGCAGCTGGGAGTGCTCTTATCTCCTCTGTCCTCTTTGTGTGGTCAAAATTTATATCTGGTTAATGGATTCCAGTAATGTCTGACTAGTTCTCACTGCATCACTAAACTGGAGCCGCTAAGAAGCAAAACATCACAGAGATGCAGAAGAACCGGTCCGAGCGGTGGGGCTGTCTTCATGGATCCAACCTCCTGATGTTCTGATTGATCAGCTCAATCAATCTTTATTCTCTCTCAACGAACCAGTCAAGACCAGTCCAGGCTGGAAGGGGATGGCCTGGTCATCAATGGACCTCATGTCCAGATGAGGAGCATCTGGACAATGTTTGAAGTTGCTGGCAAAGCACGTTAACAGGCAAATGGGTTGTCCAACGGAAGTTCCAGGACAAGTTGTCCCCACTGGTTTGACTGTGTGTAGGAAAGACCTGGACCTGAACCTGAAAATGTCCACAGATCCATCAACACCAAGGTGATTGTCTGGGTGGACCAGAGTAATTTGTATCACCCTAAAACCAGAGCTGCAAGGTCACGTGATCAAGTAACTTTGTTTTTGGATTTATGAGAAAACCTTGAGAGGGTGAAAACAACAAAACTGTTTATTTCTTTGGACCAACCTTGGATGGTGAGATCAACCACGAGGTGACCTTTGGAAGGTCAGCTGATAGTCAAGTACAACGCTGTGAAGGTTCCACGTTCTCCTGGTGCCTTTCTAATGCATGGTTGCATGTCCCCCTCATGCTGCTGTGAACGGTCTGGAGGTCCAGAACCAGCTGGAGCTCATGGTGCACATGGTCTCCTGGGGTTTTAGGTTCTGTTTCATCCCAGCTGGTTGTCCTGACGGCAGGATTCTGCTGTTCAACGCATGTTTTGTGTTGTGGATGTTCTCATTGAAGATGGTGTTAATGAAGTGGAGATTTACAGCAGATGAAAGAGACAAAATGCTGTTAGCGGAGCTAGCCGACATCCTAACTGTGCTGTTCTTTTGAATATTATTTTATTCTGAGATTGCTACACACACCATCCAGACTGTTTTGGGTCCTTTATAGTTTAAAGAATCATTTTTTCCCCTCTCACTGCTAAGCTAGCTATGCTACTGTGCCAACTTTTAGGTTTTATCCATTTTAGTTGGAGAGAAAAATGGTTGGAGGTGGTCTCACAGGGGGTCAGGGTCTCTTCTGGGCGGAGTTTGCATGATCTCGCACTGTCTTTATTGGTTCTGCCCAGGTTCTCTGTCTTCCTCCCACAGTCCAAAGATACAGATTTAGGCTAACTGGTGACTCTTTAGGTGAATACGAGTGTGAATAGTGGTTTATCCAAGGTGGTTTTCTCTGTCAACTGGACTGGGTTTCTTCTCTTGAAACCCAAGAGAAGAAACCCAGTCCAGTTGACAGAGAAAACCACCTTGGATACAATGACCTGGATGACTGAGAATTTACACAGACAAATCGTGGTTTAGCTCCACGTCAGCCCTGCACCCCTCACCCAAAGCCCCGGAACATGAGCATTTTTTCCACACGTTTCCCAGAAAGAAAAAAAATCCCATTTTAAAATCACAGATTTCTGGCGCTCCTCTGTGTTGTCTTATTCGGCCGTTGGGCCTCATGTACAGAGGCCCAACGGCCTTAAGTTTCCTTGTTTCTCCATGGGTTGACACCGACTTCCACTCATCAGCCGACGGGCTTATTGAATTTGTTCTGCTGCGACACGGGCGGAGCAGGAAAAATGATGGACAATCAGAACATTCGAAAACAAGCAGCGGTGAGTCAGAAATAAGAAAGCTAATCTCTTTATGTGCTTTAGCGAGATGCAGCTGCTCCCTTCTAGAGTTCACACACTTTAAAAACCAGGCAGATTTGGACGTAAACTGGAGATTAAAAAGGCAAATCTGTGCAGCAGAGAGCAGCAGCACATGGAGCTTTATTAGCTACCACTTCAGCCTCAATGTCAACGGCCTCTCCAACTGGTTCCTGTCAACTGCAGCCTCCACTCTGGGTTTTATGTCTCTAATCCGCCGGTGGGCAAACACCACCCGTGATATAGAAAACATACTGACCCGATTCCATTGAAACGCCGAGAAAAGACAGTAGTTATGGGATGGAAAGCCCCTGGAAGGCATTTTTTTAACTGATTGTTTTTCATGACAGAAAGGTTCCATCCTTTCATCCATCCAGCCATCCATCCTTGCATCCAAGGGGGCGGGGCTTAAGCTCGGCCGACCCTGAAGTCCACATTTTCACGTAGGGTTGGAAATGTAATGCAGACCCATCTTCTCATATTAGGAGCTTTTTATTCAAGCTTTGGCGCCTGATCATAGACAAAACATCCTCTGCGTCCATCAATCGTCTCACTGCTTTTCAAAAGAAATTGGAATTCTTCCACGTTTCAAAGACAAATGTTCTGCACTTAATTGTTCATGTTTCACTTTAGCTGCAGTTCTTTTATGTACAATTTCTTTTGTTTCCACACTCAGAGAACATGTTCACATCACACGCAGTAGTTCCTCCAATGAAAGGTTCATTTCTTTTGTTCTCGTAAGAAAAACAACAATAGAGCTTTCATCAGGGGGGATCTATACTGTACATGCTGTGAACACTCTCTGAGCCTCATGTGTGAATATAGGACAGGACCATCTCCAACATGTGTGCACACACCTGGCGGCTGCTGCATCAGCTCAGGAGAGCTTCTGCCTGAACGAAAGGATAAACATTTAAGCTTTCAATCACATGTAAAACAAGAGCGCAGCTCCGTCTCCGTGCACTAATGCAGATGACGTTTCACTTTCATTTCAATAGGAAATCTGCTTTTATCCAGGAATGTGCTTTGAGGCGTAACCGTGGAAATGCTTCCTTGATCACACACTTTTGCGGCGTGCACCGATGCGTGAATGCTCCCCCCCCCCCCCCTTCATCTTCAAAGCAAACACAACAAGGTGAGCCTTTTTCTGTGTGCACGGCGGTCCCTCTTTAAACCTCCGTATCGATGAAGACCAGCACCTTGCACCTTTTCCTCACATGGATCGCTGCAGCGTACCAGCTTCACGGCCGTGCTAGGGGACCAGTGCATGTGTTTATGTGGTAACTATGGTAACCACAGCTTGATGAATCCTCCCTCCTTGGTCATGCTCCGAGCCTCATATCAGACAAAACGCTCTCCCTCTCTGACTGATGGCACCAGAGAAGATCCTGCTTCACCGCTAATCCCCAGGGTTACTCTAATCTGCCTGTGTAATAGGCTGAGATTAGGGCACGAAAATGATATGGTGCAGCACATCACTGCACAGATTACTCATCTGCACATTAATCCCCTTTGACTTTAAGTAATGATAAGAGAAGCTCGCTGCTTTTGCATATTAAATGCAGCCCTACATTGGAAATGTGCTCTATTTACAGAGAATAGGCCCTGGCGTCTTTTTTTTTTCCTGGACATTTTTGGCACATTTGTTGCCATGACTACTAGGCGGTAATCACGGTGAGAAACGTGCTTTACCATTGACTAATTAGCCAAATGAGGGAGATTTTAAAGCAGTTAATGAGCCATAAAGCGGTTTGTCTGAGCTCAACTCTGCGGACTGAAGCATTTCTTAATGGATCCCAGGAGAACTCTTCGCTTTAATGTATTTATAATGAAACCCATATGAAGCTACAGCCACGAACTTGCACACAAGCATAAATACTAACACCTTCTTTCTTCCTTTAGTTCATGTGTTTGAAATTAGAGTTAAGATCAGAGCGCTCCAAAGCCCCAAAGTTACACAACTGCTTGTGTTGTTAATGTGTCCAAATTTAGGGGCTCAGCTTAGTTCACACCCACCCTCATCATGACAAATCCTACAGTACAACTCAAACCAAGGATCCAGTCTTTCCTTCCTTTGACTGGAACCAGGCTGCTTCTGTCTATCCTGGAGCTCGTTTGGGGGATGCAGACGAGCCCCGTAAAGTGGACGTTTGTGTGGACTTTAGCAAAAATGTTTCAGATGATTGTTTTTCCTGTCAGGAAATAGAGAAACTGAGCTCACGGTCACGTGTCCGGCCCATAGCGAGCGACTATGAATAGGCTTTTGGCTTTTGCCTGCTGGTAAATGACTTTGTCCAATTCAACCAGTTTTAAACAAGTGTGTGCAATTTATTTGACCCCATATGCCTCCAGTCAAACTGGGACTTTTCCATCAAATGGCGGCTGAATAACGAGAGGCGCCTGACAGAAGTCACATCGCCGACTGGCCCCCAGCCACAAAACAAAAGTGATGAATAAAAGAAGAGGACGCAAACTGCTTCGTATTAGGCCACAATGTTTATTCAGTAGTGTTGTTTCAACTTATAGGTACAATACTGTCAGCTTTTGTAAGACTAAAAAAAATGAAGTTACCGTTACAGTCATCCATGCGCACAGAATGCCAGTCACGTCGTTTACACCTTTTCTGCATGTACGCGTGCTCACCATGAGCAAGAACAATTCCAAATGTTAGGCACTTTGAAGGTTTTAAAACGTTTGTGAATATACATTTATATATATTTATATATTTTCTCATATACTAATAAGCAGTTGGACTCAACGGTCAGGTCTCTGATGGAGAAAGACGACAACAAAAACTCTAAGAGGATGAAGATGTGGAGGAGGGAACATGGTGTGGCCGTAGTTGGGGGTGGGGGGAGTAGAAATACTGCGAGTCTTTGGGTTTTTCAGTATAGTTCAGTACCTTTAGTCCAGCTAAGAAGAGACGGGTGGGGAAGGGAGGATGGACAGATGGATGTGGGGACGAAGAGGGACATCTACTGTGAGTACATCACATCATCGTACAGCTGAGACGGACATCTTCACTAACTGGTCACTCTAAGACACCAGTTCCTCTTGGTCTAAAGGAAGGAGGATACAGGAACCACGGTGCTCTTGTTATCTGCCGTCTGTGTTGTTGATGCAAAACCGACATTAAAACATTTGAACCTCTGAAACGCCACAAAGTCTCTTCTCCCGCCCTGACCACAAAAGCTCAGCCTCTACCCCGAACGCCACCTTCCTGAACGCCGTGATGAAGACGGTGAGGAAGAGGAACACAAAAGAACACAACATCAACAACTCAAATGGGTTGTTTGGTCAGGCATGCATCATTTAGCTGTTTATTACAACGCTTGTTGAAATCATTTCCTGTCTCCAGGTGTCGAGGAGCCCCTGGTGGGGGGGTTGACTGACTCTACATCACTTTAGCCGAGGGAAGAAGAGCGTTCTGGCGAGTTCTAGCCCTCAGGTCAAGTCTTTTTTCAAGACTATATCACTGGAACCTTAGTTTCTTCTTGTTTTAGGCATCACTTTACCAGAAAACATGATTTTTAGAAAGGGTGGGGGGGCCCTGGTGGCCTTTGCTGCAGAGGCAAGAGCTCTGCATGGGGGGGCTTTGCCCGCCCCGGCCTGGTGGGTTTGTTTTCCAGCAGGAGCAGAGCTTCAATGAGCCGATCTGTGCGGATAAAGTGTCAACACGGGGATAGAGACAGAGACAGAGACAGAGACGGAGACAGCAGGCAGCCTGAGTGCCTTCGAACACACAATTTCAGAGAACATGATTAAAAAAAGGGGTGGAAAATGAGAGAGGAGAGGCTAAACAGAGAGGGGGGGGGGGAGTGGGGGAGCAACCAGGAGGCACGCTGAAGCTACACGACAACAGCGGGATGACGAGGACAGGAATCGGACAAAAAAAAGGATTAAATGAAAAGAAATAAAAGAAGAGAAAGGAGCCAGATCTGGGACTTTACAAAAATAAAACACTGTTGAAGAGAAGGCTACACCGAGACCGAACAAATAAACAAGACGAGATCGTACGTCCACGTTTGACTGAAGACAGGTTGTGAGGGCAAATAATAAACATTGTAACCTGAAGAGAGCATTTACATTGACCTTTGAACAGCGTTAATATGAAGATTAAAGAGCTCCATCAAAACTATAAAGGCATTTTTTTTAACATCAGAGAAAAGATAAATTAATGTCATACACCTTAGAGATCAACATCGGACATGCTAGGACAAAATAAAAAGAAAAAAATAAGAAAGCTGGATTGATACAGAATATTTATACTCAATTATTTCCACTTTGACATTTTTATTTTCTTGACACGTAACAAACCGCTACAGTTAAAAGTAGTCAGCGACTGAAACAGCTCCTGTGACAGATGCGCTTTTTTCCTTGACAGATGCTGTTTTTCTTTTCATGTTTCAGCCTTTTCAAATGCACAAAATGTTTAAATACACCGAGATCTGCCGTAAGATGACAAAAGCCTGGTTTTTTATCAAAATAGGAAAGAAAAGGTCTTCATTACAATACTCTATGCAAAAGCTTTCCTTTATGCTAGTTTTCCATATTCAGCTCGTTTCGTTGTGTGTGTGCTGTAGTCGTGGACCGCTGTCTTCAACTGACACTTGTTGTGTGTTGTTCTGGTGATAAGGGGGGTGGGAGGGGTGGGGGTTTACGCGTAAAACTCCTTGGTTGGGGCCTTTTGATAGGCTGCACCGGTGGGTTTTCTCTCTCCGAGGTCGTAGCTGCCCTCGTCCTTCTTCCTCATGCGGTAGACCAGGAGGAGGATGAGGAAGATGGCGAACAGGAAGCCAATAACGCCACCGGCAATAACAGCTGAGGCGGGAAGAGAAAGAGAGGCATCAGTATCACACAGTCACTTCCTGACACGTCAGCGATACGTCTGAGCCCGACTCCAGCTAAACCAGGATGGTCTGTTATTAGAGAGGAGCTTATGATGAAGAATGACCAGAGAAGAAGTGAAATCTTTGTTTCCCAACACTCCTTCTGCTTCAGTCCAATAAGCAGTGATGAAATAAATGTGGAGAGAAGCTCAGGCCGGGTTGTCGCCTGACTGTCTCCAGGCTGTCCCGATTTGTCCTTCTTCTTATTTTTCTGTCTCTTGCCAGCACCGGCTGGGTCTCAGAACAGAGTGAATGTGAAGTGCCAATCAATGTTCGCCTCACTCATGCAGGGAAAGTGAGACGGCGTCAGAGGGTGCAAAGATTTCCCCTCCCATCGTCTGCTTTCCTTCGCCTTTCATATTTTCAAAGAAAAGCAGCCAGTCGAGAAACACCCACGATTCTGTGAACTCTGCGAGGTCCCACAGAGGGACAGAAATGGAGCCTGATAAAAGTCATTATTTTGGGACGTGCTTCAGATGGGAGACAATACGGAAAATATTTCCCAACTCTTAGACAGTAAAATCTACTGTGATGTATGTAGATTTCAGAACAATCTACCTAAGGGGACAGGATGCTGCTATGGACTTCCTGTCCGTTGTCCTACTCATGTCTCTGTATGTTGCCTTGAACAGATGTGTGGATACATACCTGCCAGCACCTCTGTCCTCTGGAAAAGGTTCTCGGTGCGGACCTCAATGGCCTTCTGTCCTGTACCGGGAGCGCTGGTCGTGCTGGTCATCTGGCTCCTCTGCGTGTCCTCTGTAGCTGGCACTGGTGCCTGCATGAGGACAGACAGATGGGCTGAATAAAAGGATTAAGGGCTTTTATTGAGAGCTGGTCCCTTCTTCTAATATTCTAAAATCCACGATTGTACAAGAAAATGTGCACCCCTGAGAACCAGAAACTAGTTCCATCCATTTAAAGGCTAAAATGGACAGGTAGACTTGGTTCTGTCCAAAGGTAAGAAAAAACCCTCATGACCATGGACAGAAAGACGTTTTTAACACTTTTTAAAGTAATATTGTGCACACTGAGAGGATAAATAAAGAGCATGTGGTCACCAAAAGTTTCCCTAAAAGGAGAAGAGGGAAAAATTGTGAATGAGTGAGTCTTTGTCCAAGAGAAGAGTAGCAGAGGCAGGACAGAAAACAATGGAGGACGGCCAGGCGGGCTTGGCAGAGAAGGTTGAGACCT
This sequence comes from Takifugu rubripes, assembly GCF_901000725.2. Lineage (NCBI taxonomy): Eukaryota > Metazoa > Chordata > Actinopteri > Tetraodontiformes > Tetraodontidae > Takifugu > Takifugu rubripes. Next base: position 10,349,967 of record NC_042296.1, on the reverse strand, counting down.
GGAAGACTAATCCTAAACAGATGTAGTATCCAGTCCAGTAGAGCAGGAGAACAAGACCGAAGTGAGATCAAGGACGGTTCCAGAATATGTGATTATGTCCAATGGGATGTAATCCTCCGTAATGGGACCAAAACATGGAGAGGTGACGTGAGCACTTGATCTTTATCCTGAAAGCAACCCCACAGCTCCTGGAATTACAGTGGATTGGATGACACTTGACGAGCTGAAGGCATGCAGAGGTTCTCCACACTCTGATGACTTCAAATACATCCATCCGTCCATCCATCCGTCCATCCGTCCATCCATCCATCCATCCCCCAAAAGTTCTTTAGCTTAGCATTGCTGTTAGCATGGGTAAAAGCCAGTAGAAAGTTAAACTGAGCTGTTAGCAAATCTAAAACTCTTTGATTAAAACAGAATCTCAGCATCCTGGCAAGAAACAGTCTGAGCAAGTAGGTTTTATTCCCTCGGGACAAAGCCAGCCCAAGAGTTTTTGTCTGATCTCTGCGTTTATGTCAGGTCCAGGTATTTCCTTGATCCAGCCTCAAATCCATGCACAAATGTGGGACGTGTCCTCATGTCCTGTCTTCAGGCTCGCAGAAAAATGAACAGAAAGTCAAAATATTGCTTTTATTTGGGAAAGCGGTTTATTAATCCCTCCCATCACAGGCCAACTGTCAAAGCCACTCAGGTAAGATTCTACACACTCTTGCACATGGAAAAGACTCCAAATGTTGCGGAGCGCCGCGGGTTTGCAGCCGTCTTACCTCTGTTCTGACTGGTTTTCTGGGTGTGATTTCCTGGGCTGTTTCCCTGTCTGTCGCGGCCTCCACCCGGGGGGTGAAGACTTTTGTGGAATCCTGAGTGGGTTCTACTGCATTGGGCTTGATGTAAACCGTGCTGATGGTCACCGCTTCCTCTACCACTTCTTCACCTCCACCTGGGAGGAAGACAAAAGAAAAGGTAAATGTGGTGCATGAATAAGAAGACAGAGCACAAAATAGTCCCTGAGTGAAGGGTTGTCTCACACTACAATATTATCCAGGCGGCAAAACTTCAGGGTGAAACGGGACCAACATCAGCACGTGCATTATTCATGAAGCACAGTCGTCGTTCATCTCACTTAACTCCACATTCTGAGATTTTAATTGCAATGTATTGTTTACAGTTTGAATGGCCAACCGAATCCAGGCTGACAGAGCAGACTAATAGTGCTTATACGCAATATTAAAAGGGCTAGTGATCATATTTGGGTCTAACCCAGTCTAAATCTCTCTGACTGTGGCGACAGAGAGAATAATCACTTTTGACAAAGAATGAGGTTGGCTAAGGTGCTTAAAGCAAGCAGAGAACAGAGAGGCTAATAAAAAAGGGACATAAAATTTGCAGACTTTCCCGAGGCAGCCTGTGCGACAAGCAAATCGCGATTGAAACTCGGGGAGAGAAAGATAAAAGGTAGTGAAAGAGAGATTAAACAGAGGGAAAGAAGTAAATTAGATGAGGGGAGAGAAAGAGGAAGGCAGAACCACAGAAAGGTCTACATTTAACTTTGTGCTATCACACCTCTGGGTACTCGTCTGACTGGTGTTGCTGCTGCACGTGCACGTGTAACCGATGTGTGGGGGTGCACGTGCCCTTACCTGAACCGGACCCTGAGTTGAAGTCATCGTCATCCTCAGGGTAGTACCCTCCTGAGCCTGTGTCATCCAGGTACAGGTCGTCAGCCTGAGCCGCTACTCGTCCTATCTGCAAAACAAAGTGGCTCGACGTCACGTGCGCTCCTGCTCCTCACACTTACGTGGCTCATGTTCACCACTGCCGCGTGTCCTCGAGATGGTCCGACATCATAAATGTTACACACAGCATCTGTCACAGCGGCGACACTTGAAACAACAAAAGCCTTGTCACATCTTGAAGAGTCGGCTACGCTGTGAGCTAAATGCTAAATGTAGCGCGTCGTTGCTGATCTTTGTCTATATGGCTGAAGCACGTTGCAGGTTCGAACGACCCTACAGCCGCAGACAGCTGTAATCTGAGGACAGTTTGAGGCAAATGAAACTGTCTGGGAAGTTAGCAGTAGTTAGCAGCAAACATTAAAGGTGGGATTAAAGGAAAACACGGGATTCCCTGCATCATCCGGTCACCGGGATGCATCCGAGGGAGACCGAGAATCTCAGTGGGTCGTTTAATTAAAGCAGACTGAGAATATCTGAGTAGACGGGGCAGAGTAGAGGCCATGAAAACAGTTAAAAACACAGGTCCACCAACATGGAGCTCCCCCACAACACTGTTGTCAAGACAACAAGCCTAAATGGTGGGAATGTTTGTGTTTTGGCTTACTGGAGTGACTGGTTGAAAAGAGGAGTTGAACAGTGCCTGGGTGTTTAACAGTGCCTGCAGTGGCTGGTGCACAACACAAGGAAAGAGATTTTTCCTTTTTTTATAGTGGGGGGGGCAACGCAAAAGCACCTGCATGTTGAACACATGATAAAACAAGCGGTCAGCGCGTGTACGGACGGCGATTATTTACGAGTTGTGTTGCGTCTGTGTAAATAGAAGAGTTCTAAAGGCTTCCATGGTAACATCCATTCAGTCTGTGGCCTGCTCCTGTACTGATGGCCCTGTTTGAGAGAGAAAGGGGAGCACAAAAGGGGGCCAAGAATCTGTCACCCCCGTGTCTCTGTGACCATTAAAGCAGATGCAACAGTTAAAGGTCTACAGAGGGGATCTCCTGATAAACCCCGGGCTGAATCAAGTTGGGCTGGAGGAAATAATCAGCAGGAAATTAGTGTTTTTGTTGAGGGCAAAAAGCAGGCCTGCTGTGATCCACCAAAACAGTGGCGTGGGGGGGGGGGGGGGGGGGGGGGGGGGGTGCCTGTTTTAGAGTTTTTACATCTGCTCTGTCCTCATTTAGAAATCGTCATAATACCCTATTTTTATTTTATTCCGCCTGCTCTTGGAGTGTTGATTTTACCCCCATGTGGTTGCTAAATGTTCACATGAACCTCTCAAATGAAATATTGTTGCATGAGTTTTTGGAACTCATGGCAACATACAGAACATTATCCTTGGTGAAATGGAATTGGTTAGTTTAACGCCGTGAACAGGAGAAGAAACAGCACAATCCACTGACTTTGGGGCATCTTGGCATTTGTTATTAAGCGCAGCATTCAGATGCGAGTGTGTTCACTCATGCATTTAAGTCATTCTATACACACATGTGTGTGTGGAGGCATGAAAGAGACGGGTTCTGCATAACAAAGCCGAGGAGAGCGCACCCAGCTTACAACAACGTCAAAGAGATGAAACAGAAGCTTCACTCTCAGCTGCCTCTGACTTTATGGGGGAAAAGGTCTTTCACCACCAGGCTGCCTGATCAAAGACACAAACCGTTCAAAGCAACTTCATCAGAACAGTATTTGCCATCTTGCTTCCCAAACCGCCCTCTACATGTGGAGCACAAGAGCCTGAGAACTGAGTCATCAGCCCATGTGGTCTGAACCAGCAATACCCCCACATACACCCCAGAAAAGGGCCACAGATCAAATGGTGACAAAAGACACTAATGAGAAGAGAGGCCACACACACACACACACACACACACACACACACACACACACAGAGGGCAAATGGCACCAAGCTGGAGTCATCTGCACCGATCTCTGCACGAGTGTGGAAGGCGTCAGTTTCAAATGCGTCATTTCAGAAATAAACTGTAATCCCACAAAGGCGGTGGACAGCAACGCAAACCAAAAGTGGTTTTTTTCCTTCCTCTAAAAGCACCAACAACTTACCGGGTTAGCTTTCAGTTGACGATGCAAAACTAACTATTAGAGATCGTGCTGAGAAAATTCCTGATGCGCCACTGGGTTCATTTTTATTACAAAAAGTGTAATTCTGTCCAGCCTCCAGTTTTTACACTGAAAAAGTAGCACCATCAATCACTGATAACCTTTATTATTCTATTTCTGACTCTTTTTTTTGTTAACATTCGTAGATGCAGATGTTCAGCTCTCCAGGCAGCTTAATAACCACTAATGAGTCCACATCTGAAACGTCTTTTTGCTTCAAACCAAGTTAAACAAGCAACAAATGAGCATGTGTGTGCAACCAGCTAGCTTTGTGAGCAACCTCAGACAAACTGATGCTGGACTTGATGGAAAAACCCGAGAATTTCATTGCTAATCCTTCTAGCGCTTTTTTAAGCTTAAGGATAGCTACGAGTATTTGCACAAGCCTATATTAAAGCATAAAGGCTTCATTTTGAAGAGTTAGCGAGAGACTCGTACAGTGTGAAAGATGAGATCACAAAGAAGGGGATTCAAGAAAGAGGAGGCGAGAAGGACATTGGATGAGCAGTTTTAGCTAATGCTGTTGGCATTTCCACCTGCTAATGAACAATTAAGCCAGCAGGGTGGCAGCTTCCAAATGTCTTCTTATTGGCCGTTTCAGGTTGACCTGCTGAACCCGAGAGAAAAAAGATAGGACAAAACAGATGATAGAGAAGAGGATGAAAAGGAGGCTCTCAAAAGAGGAGAGGGGAACAAAGACTAGAGTGGGAGGAGACTTGAGGGGGGGCAGGGAGGACAATCCCATAGCCTGGAGGATGCTGTGCTAAAAGCCTGTCAGAATCACCACGTCACTGTGTCTGGCAGCGCCTGAGAGGTCTGTGAGCTCCAACACTAGCTATGCGCTGGCTAATTCTGGAGCTTCCTTCTTTACATTAGATGAGGTTGAGGTTGGAAAAGACACACGCGGGAGGAACCTGGACACGTCCAAACAAGCCCTAGAGACAAGATAACACACACTAGGGCAACAACAGTCTGACCGGGGGAAATGGGGTTTCCCAAAGAGATGCACACACTCAACACAAATCACACTGGTCCATTTGAGCACCCATGGGACACACACACCCCAGCTCCAGCTCTCTCTCTCTCACACACACACACAACACACATCCAGCTCTCACATCCTGAAACAAGATGACTATCCAGACACACACTCTGACACTAGCTTCAGAGCGGGGCTGAAAACGGACTGAATCAAAACACACATGGGACCAGGATGGTGGGCAAACAGCATCCCACATCCTCCCCTGCTTGTCTTAACCACTTCCAGAACTACATAAACTACACCCCTTTCAAATCCACCAGACTCAGACGACGGTCTCGGTTCCATTTCCAATGAACATGTTTGGTGCAGATGAACAACGGCATTCTTTTATTTCGCTCTGCGCTTCATCCCAGTGGATTCCAAAAAGAAAGCTCTATTTACTCTCATTGGGAGAGATCCCGCTCAGCAGCTTCTGCTTTAAAAATGTTCACAGTGAAAGTGATTATGAGGTCCAGGGCTGTGTCAATACCCAGAGAATAAACATGGGTCCAACGCAGCAAAACAAACAGTAAACACGGGAGATGATTCTGTGTTGACTGGATGAAGCCGTTACCATAAATTAACACTGATAGTAAGTGTTGAGAGGTTTTAGTGAGAGCGCGCCCTCAACTGAATCAAGTGTCACATAAAAAACCAATCAGAGAGGAAGTCCAGACTGTTACCGTCACTTCGCAGGTTCTTCTCGGTTTTACAGCCCATGATGGGAAGAGGAAGTTAATACGGTGATTAGAAATGCAGCAGACATTAATCAAAAAACTTTCTAACCACAGTTGGTTGATTATGGATAAAGCATTTAAAGCCCACAGATGGAGGCTGACGGTAAAGGCATTAATTTAAGAAAGCAAGTAAATTTATCCAGATGAGTTCATCTGTGGCCTCCTCAAAAGAATTGGACTGCCTCTTGGAAAGTATGCTAATTCCCTTTCCTGTCAAAGGAGAAATCAATAAATATATTGATTTGCGAGCACTGTATGACGGCGAACACATTTCTGAAGATTGAATGCAGGGAGAAATAGCAACCTCGTCTTCGGTGGAGCTCATTTATCACATTGGCGAGGGTTTCCGGAGTGCTGCGCGCCAAACTTTAGCGCTGCCACAGCTCCTTTTCAGATGCAGCCTAGCTAGAGTTGTTTTTTTCCCACTCATCTCAGAATATCAAGTGGAAACCTTTTCTGTCATTGCCATTTAGCAGATAATGCACGCAATTTGAAGACATTAACCACAGTTTCAGCGACATTATTCATTCATAGAATCATCAAAAACAGGATTTAGCTCAGTTTACTGCACTTCCTTGTTGTTTAAATCTCAATTTGCTCAGCTGCATTAAATGTGGCGATATAACAGCTCCGGTAATCTGCAGGCTTCATCATTTTTCTCTATAAGAACTAGTCAAGGCCTATCTGCAAGTTTCCAAGACCCTGGAATTCTAATAGATGACCGGGAACAATTGGGAGGGCGAAGAAAAAGGAGTCTGTAAATCCCTCATTAACAAAGTAAAGGTGGCAGAGCGACCCACTGGCTTCCAATTTATCTGTTGTACTGGCCTGTCACAGATCCATAATCAGGGTCAATACAGCAGCGCCGGCGCTGCTCTGGGCCTTTCATTCTGCTGCTGACAAACTCACCTCCTCCGTGACCTGGACTTTATCACTGTGGAACAGACAGGATACTGAAAACACAGAGGAGAAGGGTGGTGGTGGTGGTGGTGGTGGTGGGGGGGGGTGTTGTTGTCCTAACACAGACTAATCACACGGCACTCAGCTCAGTAACGTGGTTAGAGCCACTGCCCTGAGACCTCATGTCTCCGCTGTGTCACGCCAAAGACTTGATACCTGATGCCGCCCCGAGAGGGAAAGTGACTCTCGCCACGCTAGTATCACGGCCGGGGGGCGGACGTCTACAACATCAAGAAAAAGGAGATAATCTTCTGTCCTCAGGGTTCCTAAAAGACCGACTTACCTCGTTTTACAAGAAGAAGAACGTGAGGAGAGAAGTGAGTGGTCATCTTTTAACCGTGCGGGAATCCAGCCTCCCTAATGCAAAGACTGACTTGGGTTTATCTGTTCACCTATACAGAGTTTCAGCAGCCTCTTTCCATGAGCCTTTAATGGGACTTTATAGGGATCAGGAAGTTTATCCGTGGAAGTATGGACGCCATCAATGATTCTTTGTTGCAAACGCCACGGAAAAGAGCCAAATGACCTCACAAGAGGATGCAAACAGCAAAAACGATGACGTCTGAGCAACTGAGCGAGGAACATATCCCTGAACGGGCCTTTGAGGAATCCAAATCTTATCGAAACGAGCCTCCTCGATGATCCAACCCGCTGCATCATCAGTGAGGAATGAGCAACAGATGTGGTTGATGGTGTGACAGAGACTGACAGAAGTAGGACACAAATGTCCAAATATTGCATTGATTCAGCCAAAACTCACTGAATGTCTAAAAAAAATGGCCCTCCGACAAAATTTGAGGTCTATTTGTGAGTGTTTGTGTGTCTCTTTAAACCCACTCTAACTTTTATTGCCCTCCTAAGGATCATAATAAGGAAATAATTGATAGTCTTTGAGCAACAGGCGGAGGAGAGGGGGACTTCCTGCAGGAAGCCGACGCAAATCATACTCTCTTTGAGCCCTTAAGGTCCGAAGCTGCTCCGGCTGAGACGTGGTGGGTAATAGTCACTGTGTGTGTGTGTGTATGTGTGGGGGGGGGTGACACAGACAGAGAGCAGAGAGGAAACACACAAAAGAGAGTGTGGTTAAGATAAAGAGAGAACCGCAGTCTGGAGTTGACATTTACAGTCTGGTGCTTCCTTTTTTAACCTGAGCCTTTAACTTAGCAAGTTAAAACTCCAATAGTGTGTTTAACCGTCCATCCCCGAGTAACTCAACTCATCTCAGAGTCTCTGGCCAAATTAGACCAATCGCGAAGGCCGTTCAGTCTCCACATGTCCACTAATCGCTGCTATTTGAATCTAGAATAGAGGATTCAGTGAAGTTCTACATCAAGCTGGGGTTAAATGCGTTGGAGTCTTGCTGGAAGGAAAGAACGCCCCCCCCTTCCCACCACACCTGCACAGCAGCTGAACCATGAAGAGGACCAACAAATCAGTGTAGCAGAAGATCTGGCCGATCAATGCTCCTCATACGTCTGGTTTCTGACTGAAGCCTGGCCTCCAGGAGGCCTTTGCTGTTGGGTGCAGGCGCACGTTTGCTGTTGCTTTTCAAGTAAGTTACAAAAGCTGCAGGTTAAGATAATATGCTAAAGGTTTGTGAAAGGTTATGAAATACAAAATCAATATGGAATCTGAGAATTCCTGGAGGTGCTGAGGTTGATACAAAAACAAACAAACCACTATGTCAAGATGATAGAATCTCGTTAAAAAAACACGTTCTATAATGGCTCCATATTACACCCTGTCATACAGGAACCGACCCCCCCCCTCCCGTCAGATTCTTTAGATTCTCTCTCTTGGATCATATTGCCCCTGTAGGTGAGGGCCCCCCTTCCCCCAAACCTCTTCAACATCTGAACACAAGCTGAGTGTGTTCAGCTCAGATTCATATCATCTAAAGTTCCAAAACACACCGGTGACAAAGCAAGCGGTACACCACATTCCATAGGACCCAAGCCCCCCCCCACCAGTAGCTTACCGGAGGGGTTACTAGCTTAAAGCCTCACATTCTCCGCAAGGTGCAAAAATGGCCCTGAATATGGATGAATGAACGACAGGGACACGTTTTATGAACGTTATTAAAAAGGGATCATAATGTGTTCTAATATTTCAAAACACCAGCGAAAAAGTGGGACAGGAATCCTCTTTTTATTTCCCAGTCTGATATTAAACTCTCTTCCTGGCCTAGTTTTCTCCACCCAGTCTTGAGCAAAAACATCTGGATCATGACTTCATGTGAACATCTTGACTGGCTATGAAAATATCTCCGTCTCATGATGGGAAAAAGCTGTAAAACTCCACGTCAACACGACTCTGACAAGCGTGAGCGAGTGGAGGTGAACACACAAAGCTCTCTTCCCGTTGACACAACGCCGCTCCGCGCCTTACAAAGAGTCCAGCCTTTTGTTGGTGCACTAGCACAACTTTATCTCGGCGTAAGGACCGACGTAAACCGCTGGGAATTGCAGGATAGACGGTCCTTCCTGAGCATGTTGCCCAGGAGAGGGTGATCCAGCTCCACACCGCTCAGCCCAGACTTGTTCTCCAGCTAACACCGATGGTGGTTGTGGCCATATTTTGGTCTGTTTTTGTCGAATATGATCAGAGGTCACTTGATCGAAACATCCCAACAACATGTTGTAGGTCAAACGTCAAGATGAGTAAAGAAATCACTTTTGTTCACTTTTTTTTTTTCACCGGGGCAACGTTAGCAGGTACCCGCGCGAGCTAATGGGAGCTATTAAGTGATCAAATGAAGTATAAATAACTTAATTGTATCCCGTCAACAACGTTCATCAGCAGAATCATTACCGGGCCAACTGCGGGGCGGTGAACCAGCTCCACATGCCTCTACGATGAGGCACAACGATTTCCTCCCTTGCACGATTGCTTCCCAACAGGAAGAAGGTCAGTTTCACAGTTTCCACGTAAACACGCGCCCGCTGACATTGGCAGGCAGAGGTGAACAGGGACGGCTGTCCCGCTCACACCTGCCCAGCTGTGTAAATATAGGCGATGTATGCAAATGTGGGCAGATCTTTAGACCTTCAGAATTGAAATATTTCAACCCTGTGATTACGTTCAGACTGGGGAGCTCTGATTAATTCTAATATTAAGTTCATGTAAAACTTTTCCCTGCAAAATTTCCCCCAAAGTGCTGCCAGGACTCAAAAAGGGGAGGGGGGGGGGGGGGGGGGGACGACGACAATGCAGAGCTCATGTGATTTCAACATAACTCAATTTAGGGAATACCTCAGTCCTGTGGTATCCAGACTTCCTGGACCATATTATTCTGCCTTGTACAAAAGAAGGTTCCCAGACCTTGCTCTACCACTCCTTTGACCAATTCTCTGCTCCATCCATACCTTCTTTCTTGCCTGTCCACCATTTGGGACTTGAGGAACTCCGGACCGAAGAGGAATACGAAGCTCAAGAGAAGAGCTGAGCCGCGTTAAGAGACAAAAACACAGGAGGAGAGATTTAGGGGGTTTCATCAGATAATCTGAAAGTTTGAGGGTGCAGCGTCGGAGCAGCCTAGCGTTTCTGTTCTTCAGCTTCTTGTGGCCACACGTGGAGGCTGAGAAGAGGTTCAGAGGTTTCGGGCCTCTGGGGGAGCTTCTTGTGTCTGTGACCATCGTTCTCCAGAGCAGAGGTTCAAAGATCAGGAGGGAAACAACTACAAAAAGAGCAGCAAGCCCCAGGAAGGGCTAATTGCAGCTGCCACAAACAGAGCCACACAGTCACTCTGACACCCAATCTTCAAGTCACATCGCCACATTATGCCTTTAATTAACCGCCACCCTTTGGCTTCCATGGCGACCTTTAGTGGGATGAAAGGCTATTTGCTGTCCCTTCAGCTTTGATATTCCACCAATTGATGGCGAAAAACGACTACGTCTGCTGTGCCCACTTAACCCGGAGCTAACGTGCATGACGGGGACAAAAGCATCAAGGTCTCAGTGACCTCTATCCTTCACTTAAACGAGATGAGCTCCGATCACCATTTAGTGACAATTTAGGATTTTTACTGGGAAAATGTGCTTTCCCTGGCCCACAGCACGCGTTGGTTGCCCTGTCATTTGTGATCAGCACAGCATTTTCAATCCATTTACAATAGCCATTTAGCTATTTAGCATACATGACTGCTGTTTGTGCAAGAGTAGTGATAAGCTAATGCTTATGCTGCTAATATGGGCATCCATCAAGGTACACTTGCAACAAATACTGAAAGATCATCTCTGGTTGGCTCTATAAAGCTTCTCTTCTGTCATGGCTGATTGACGTAAGTTTACCAGCTTGTGGGTGAATAGCGTGTGGCCCGCAACAGAAACTCTGCTGTCTGCGAAACACAGAGTGCCAGACTGAGTGAACTGGCTTAAAGGCAGTGGGGACACTCCAAAAGAGAGCCAAGACCATCTGCGGGGGGGAGCAGGGGAGCAAACAGCACTCTCTTTATCTCATGTCCTTGGAGCAAATCACCAACAGGACACGAGGAGGACGGATGGAAAATCTCTCTGCAATTTGCTTTTAGAGTGTGTGAGTCAATCAGGTGGCTCCTTGGAGATGCAGCAGAGCCACGCAGCTCCCTGCAGCTCCCTGCAGCTCCCTGCAGCTCCCTGCAGTTCCCTGCAGCTCCCAGCAGTTCCCAGCAGTTCCCTGCAGCTCCCTGCAGTTCCCTGCAGTTCCCTGCAGTTCCCTACAGTTCCATGCAGTTCCCTGCAGCTCCCTGCAGCTCCCTGCAGTTCCCTGCAGTTCCCTGTAGTTCCCTGCAGCTCCCAGCAGTTCCCTGCAGTTCCCTGTAGTTCCCTGCAGCTCCCTGCAGTTCCCTGTAGTTCCCTGCAGTTCCCAGCTAAAATCTCTGGGAATGTTCAAGGACTTAATGGTGAGTTGTGATGTACATTTACTAGCTAACAGATTACCCAAACTGGAAAGTACTTACAGAATGTAGACCACCATTTAGACTGGAAAACTCCCCCACATGTCAATCCGTCAGCAAAACCTGCTCCCTGGAGCATCTGGATGGGAATTTTAAACTGTACTGATGTACACAGGGGTTAAAAATCAGTGACCTTGAATCTCTGATATCCTACATTACGAAATCTAGATAAAGCAATGAATGTGCATCGTGGCACGGCCTTTGCAACTTGGATGTAATATTCAGCTGCTGCTACACACATAAGCACTCAACCTCGGAGACGGCTGCTGTCCTTTTCCACCCATAAAATATTGATTGAGAAATGAACATCCGATTCCAATTTAAACCCGTGTTATTCAATACTGCTACAACTGAATACTAGCAAAGCCTGACTGGGCCCAGCTGCGCTCTGTTAGCCCGCTGGTTATATAAACCTCTGCTACACCTGTGTCACAGGCACGTTTTCATTCAGAAAACATGAGAATGTGTCTTCCAGTCCTCTAATTCAGTTCTTCTTCACACATGCAGTGAGAGACAGAGAGAGAGCGGGAGAGTTAGCGCTCTGGCGGTATTTCAAGCCACGGCAGGCCGGCGCTAACGCAGGTGCTGCCAAGCCAGCTGCATCTAATATTTGTGTCCACATGCACGTGTACAATATACAAATACATATAGAATGTAGGCAGTGATTATATAAGAGGCGTGTACGGTCCATGAAAGGGTTGCTGATCACTCTGTCAATAATAACACACGTCTAAAGTGTGTTTTTGTTTGAAGCCTATCACTGTAATTATGATCCATGCATGCATGTAGGTATGTGTGTGTAGGTGTGTGTGCCGCGTGATGTCTGCGTGTTCTTTGTAGTCAAACTCTTTATTCTTGAACGGTGAGGTTGCTCAAGTGTTGCCAAGTGTTGGTCAGGTAAATGACGACCTGGAGGCTGCGTTCGCAGGCAATTTGATGGATTTGACAGAAACTACAAAAGCAGCTTTTAACTCCTTCAGCTCTGCCGATAGCAGCAGGGAGGGTCTCCTTTCAAACTCTCTGTCCCTTGTTTTTGCACCACTCAGCCTTGTTTTTGCACCAGACCGATCATGTGAGGCTGAACTTTTGTGTTTTCATTTTGAAACGGCCTGGGATTGGCACCTAGCAAGTGTTCCTGACCGCGAACTAGCACTTGAAAATTCAATTTCTTTGATATTGCTTCAGAGGAGGAAGGCTAAAGCTAATGAGAGCTAATTGTTTTTGGATGAATTCATGCCAGGAGTCCTTGTTCGCTGGTTTGCCATCTGACATTTGAATAAACTGACATCCATCAGTTTTTGTTAGCTGATTCCAGCAGGAGTAGAAGCACAGCCAGGCTGGCCTGTGATGGTAGCAGGACCTCCTCAAACCTGAGCTGATGCCCACAGGCTGCACTTCATTATTCTTGTTCAGCGGCTTTAGAGTCAGCACAACTTTCAACCTCTGATGGATCAGAATGGACAGTTTCTACCAAAAAGTGCACGTTCAGCGTGGAAAAACAAGCAAAATCCAAACACTTTTGGAAAATAAAGTTGTTTTATATAGATATAGAAACAGCAGATTCGCTGTTGGTCGGATGAACGATTAGCCTGAACTTTGACGTTTGGATCTGTCACCTCATCAGTGGGAGGAAATGGTTTCCATCAGTGCCGCCTTTTTAAACCTGGAGTGTTCCCCCAGTGTTCTAAAACTCCTCGGGCAAGGTGTGTGAACCTTGAGGAAGTGGGGGGGTTCAACATCTGCACACACACACACACACACACGCAGGAGCCAAGCTGAGAATGAAGTATTTGCATGATGGATGAGCCACGGAGGCAGTTTAATGGTCGAAACTGTTCGGCTTTTTCTACAGTTTCAGCTTCTCCTGTGAGTGTTTCAGACAAATCTGGTGCTGAGAAAAACTAAAAAAATCAAACTCTGAGCTCTTTCCTGCGAGATCATAAACACCATGACGTTAAATGACTTTGAAGGACGAGGGGGTCAAAGTTCGCCCCACGTCCTCGTCACTAAATAAAATAAGACAGACACGGGGGAGGATGGAGAAATCTGAGGGAAATTCAAACAAAATTTGTTTTCTTCTGGATGCAATCATACAGCACTTGTTGGATCCTCTGGTTCTTTCTGAATCATGTGGATCAAACAGACTTTGTAACAGTAAATAGTCTGGACCACCATAGCTGCTTTCAAATGCCCGTTATCATCATAGCCTTAATCATTAGATAACTACTAGCAAAAAATGTAAAAAAAATGCATTCAAAAACATGTTTTCCTCAATAAAAATGCATAATCACTGAGCCTTAGGAAACAGTGAAGAAAAACAAGCTCCACATCAGTCAATCAGCACCGCTAAATTTGATAAACAGCAGTGAAGCCTGCAGGGAGCCGCGAGTGGGCTACAATATCCCACTCATGAATTCTTGAATAAGCTTCCTTCTTTTTTCCAGTATTAATATACTGCTGATAATTATGGAAACGATCAAAGTTCCAGATCGTTGACATCAGCTGCAACATTTGCTAGAACCTCTAAACTACCCCGGTGCAGTTGGGGTTTTACCCTTTAACACAACACAGAGGTAGATAGCATGGCTGGAGGAGTGGATTGTTCCACCAAATCCATGGAATAATTAAACGCTCGCTGCTGGATGTGGACGCGTCCCATCGCATCAAATAATAAAACACGTCACATTCCTCCATCCAGACTGCCAGTCGTTCAGCTGCTGCCAGCTCTGACAATTACCACCTGAGATGAATATTTAAGGGGGGGCAGATGGAGCAGTGGCACGCAAGGACGCGGCGAGAGCTGGTCTGCTGCTTTGTTGGCTGATCTGGTTCAATCCTTGAGGTGCACAGATTGAATCCTCATCCGAGCCTTTTCCTTAGGAGGATTTGGCCTCAAGGGAGTTGGGCTGCCCATTGTGTGTGTGTGTGGGATGGGGGGGGGGCGGGTCTGTGGAGGTGACGAAGCAGCAAAGATGGAAGCACAAAGGAGAGATGAAAACTGCAGGAAATTGAGGCAGGATGATGGAAGTGGAGAAGACCATGGGCGCGTGATGTGGAGGCCGGACCCGAGACCACTCGCAGCAGAGGCGTGTTTAGGGCGTTTAAAGATGAAATAGAAGCTCAAAAGTTAGATAATTCAACTGTGTGAGATGCAGGCAACAGAACAGACAGTGAGGAGAAGATTAAAAAAAAGAATAAAGAGGAGGAGGAGGAGGAGGAGGAGGAGGAGGAGGAGGAGGAGGATAGACATGCTGGGAGAGAGGCGGCAGCTGGTGCTCCCAGATCCCATTATCCTGCCCTAATCCCAACCAGGGGTGATAGTGCTTACATTCACCGGTGTGTTTGTACATGGATGTTGTTGTAATGACACTCAGTGTTCCAGCATCTCTGACCTTCAAACTGTACATGCACCCCCCTCCCCCTCAACAAGGGAGCCCCGCTCCCCTTCACTGCCTCTGATCAAACACAGCCAGTCTGGGTTTGTGCCCGTAAAATAATGAAATTCATGAGAAAAGTTAAGAGTTTGAACACAGCGCAGGTGAGTCTGGTGCGTCAGCAGACCCAGCAGACGGTGACTGGCTGGATTACTAATCAGCAGCCTGTCCGTCGGACACGTCACATCCAAACAGAACACAACAAACGGGAACAACATCAAAGTTTTACGTTCATGAACGTTGGCCCCCGCAGCTCTTGTTGCATCTGATTGTGTGATGTTCTGATCAGGAAACTGATTTAAGGGTGGATGGAAACTTTAAGGTCATACTTGTTACAGTTGCTAGCTAAAGGGGGGGGCGATCCAAGTCATCAAGTGTTATCTGTATGGCTCCAATAAGACAGTGTGAGCTCCCTTTACACACAGGCTAAATTTAGATGTAATTATACATTATTTTCTTCACTTCTTTAGTTTCCACAGTGCTTAAAACAGGCCAAACTAAGAAATATAGAACTAAACATGCACAACATGTTACTCCTGCTTCCTGTCTTGGACCGGTAACACTGAAACCGTTAAAAATTTAGATTAAAATGTGAGATTTGGTGTGAAAGTGGGGGATGAGGTTAATCAAGCATTTCCGTGGGCTGCCCTCTGCAGTCTGCACTAGGAACGGTGATTAGATTCAACGTGGGCTCACCATGACTCACATAATTGCACTTTAATGACACCGTCTAATCGTGGGTGCAGGAGAGAACTGTGTGCCAGACAGTCAGGCCCGAAACCCCACATATTGTTTTAATCTAATGTCTCCATCAATTTGAAAACAGCCTCAAATAACCTCGAAAAAATTCTGCGAAATTGGGAGCCTTCCTGCGGCATGAATAGGGTTCGTTAGTTGAATCAGCCTGAACAATCGCTGCCGTGCGCACAAACGAGCACAAACTGAGCCAGATGACAGGTTGCGAAGCAGAAAGAAGCATACCAGGTCACATTTGCACTAACTTTGAACTGCTGTGTCAGCACTTTCAAAGGTCTGCAGGTTACCACGGAGATGCGGTCGAAGCACAAGGGGCTTAGCTGCCACTACCACGCCGCTGCCGCTACGGCTAACGCAAAGATTGCCAACAGCAGACTGTTTTCAATTAAAAAGGGTTGCTGTTGCTCGGTTGCACAACCCCAATATTCAATCGACCCCCTCTGCCCATCTGCAAATGAGAGCGAGCAGGGTCGTTAATGGGGTTCATTAGCCGCGATGCTAAGCTAAGTTGTTGGCAGGAGTGTTATTTGGGAGTCGCAGGAAACCTCGACTCCAAACTGTCTGTGTGCGGATACGAGAGATTAATTATTTCTTCCCACCCTGTGAGTTGGTCTCTGTGAACGATTGGATACGGACTAGGAATGCGAAGCACTTTAAGGGGTCAACGTGACTCGTAAGAGCTTGGAATACCTTTAAAACAGCCTGTTTACATTTTCCTTTCTGAACGCGAGGTCCTACCAGGCTGTGGCCGCGTTCTGTCTTTCCCGACGCCTGAGATGTGTTATATCTTATATAAGTCAACTTGGCTCTCGTTGATCATGTAGGAAATGTGAAAGCCAGAAGCCGACCAGGCAGCAGATGTTTCCAGCCGTGAGTCTAATAAAAGCCGCTGTTAAGACTCGTGGTTACTGCCTGTCACACAACACAGCCGCGGTGGACAAAAGCAGGGGTCAACCCAGCGGGCGGACAGAGCTGCCTAAGGACCAGCACCTCCAGATCAGACCAGTCCGGAACACTATTTACGTAAAGCAACCCAGAAGCTGCTGGCTCTCCTGGAGCCAGTCATACCAGTCACCCGCCCAGTGGCTTGATTATACCAACCGTCATCACAGTCTTGGAGCTGCTTCTGTTACACCGTGAAAATGGGTTTAAGCAGGGAAAAGATCAAGAGGCGCAGCTGACCTTGACTGCTGTCACTGTCAACAGGGGATTATTTTCAGGGGGCCAAGAAAAGAGAGCCGCGGAGCATAATGAGGGAAAAAGCTGATTTACGCTCCCCAATTTCCATTTAGACTTAACACCAATAATGAAAAAGGTCTTTGGGAAACTTTGGCGTCCAAATCTTTCAGAGTTGACGCCAGAGAGGGTCCGCCTGAGCCGTTCGGACCAGTGGGCCAGGTTTGTTTGGAGACCTCTGAGCGGCCCCAGAGGAGGGCGGCCTCAGAGCACGTCAGTGCTGTTTGCATTTCACAATCGAAATGGGTTCCATCTGACGTGGTCTGAGGTCCTAAGCTTCTCTGGGGCTGAATGGTGAAGTCAGCCAGTCATTCCAATAGAGGAGTTCACAGAAGGCTGTGCACGGCGCTGTGCTGAGAGGCTTTACAGCAGCATTAAGAACACAGATGGCTGTTAACAGAGTGCATTAGAGGAGATTAACTCGCCTGCTACTATGGTCATATTAGTGCCCTTGATCACGTTAACCAACACAGCTGACACACACTATGGCCTGTGAACAGACCTGAAAATGGACTTGAGTTAAACACGCGTGTCCTTCTAAAATGGAACTCGGTGAGGAGCACTGAAGGTTCTCTAGCAGCTCCCCTACCAGCAAAAATCTGGTGTATGCAAAATGTTCAGGGCCAATTTGGTCCCTGAGGGACCCGTCCATACTTTTCCAATACGACATTCGGTCTTCCTGATGTTTTTTTCCGGGGGCGAGTTTCTTTTGTCGGCCTCTTTGTTGCGCACAGCTCCCGTCAGTGATCCTCTGTCCGCAGGTATCTGCTTCGCTCTGTCTTCTTCCCTGTTTCACCACGGCTGGCTCCTGCCGTGCCGTTTGAGTCACTGTCTGGAGCGAGTCGCCGATGCGCTCGCGCTCCACGCTTCGAAACATCGCAAGTCTGCCACAGCAGCACAAACACACATCTGGCCTGGAATCATCAATCCACGGTTGCTCCCCATCAAAACAAGGAAATGAAGCAGACCTCAGCAAAATCAGAGTGACCCAACCTCTGCCGCTGGGAGGATCGTAGCACGGAACTACTGCTCACCTTTGGTTTCGGCAGGAATGTCAGACATATCTAACAATGGAACACAGTCGGTATCTTATAAATTAGCGGCTGCGCGCAGGAAGGAAACATATGTCAACACGTGGCTGTTTACTGGAACATACCAGCGCGGAGGGAATGGAGCTACGTCCACTCCTGTGTGCGCTCTATGAATATTGATGAGGTTTCAATTAGAGCTTTTAAAGTCCCTGAGGGGCACTGAGGCGAGATGTGTTTACCCAGCAGCGTGCGTTAGAGGAGGCCGCTAATGAATTCTTCTTCTCCTCATCAGGTTCTCCAACGCCCAGTAGAGTCTAAGAGGCTTTAATGAAAAGGGCTGCAACTTAAGAGGGTGGAGGAAACACCCTGAGAGGAAACATGATTTGCTCATTTGAGCCCATTTGCTGCTGTTTTGACTGGGGTGGAGGTGGTGGGGAGTAAATGAAATACCAGAGATTAGATGTGCATTTTTGTGGCAGGAAGGACTGTGAAGATATCGATTTGGCACCTTCTAGGGGTGATACAGCGTGCTCATAAACAGGAGTGAGCACAGATGTGTGATACGCGCTGGGCCATTTTTTTTCTCCACTGAATTCATGGGAGCTGGATGGAAAAACCTAGCTGACGTCATGGCTTCAAATATCTCCCATTTTTGGGGAGGGAATAGTTTACAGATGGAACACATTTTGGAGCTGAGATCATTGTCTGGATTGAGGAGAACAAAGTCAAGCAGAAGGTTGCACAAGCTGCATTTAATTCCACTTCTCCCTTTAACAACCCAACCAGCAGAACCTGAAATGACCACAACTATGTTAATGATATGTAATATAACTTACATTTTTTTTGCGCACAAAAGCAAAGTGCCTCAGCTTAAAGTCAACGGCAGTGAGAGTGCAATAACTTCACTTCACTTCACTGATCATTCAACGTCAAAGACACATGTTGGACCTGTGGTAGGGTATTTTAAGGAAAAACATGCCACACACACAAAAAAGCACTGCATTAAAATGGGTGGGGAATAAGAAAGTTTCACCAGATCTGACTGAAATAATACACACCCACACACACACGTGCCCGACAAACACTCGCGTTGTGGTGGGAGTGGAAAGATGAAGACAAAAGGCTAACATATATACCCAGTACTTGCTTTTTACAATGCTTAGCATTCAGAGGCTACTTGAAGCTTGTGGTCCTGGAGTGAACAAAAGCCTCTTGCTGCAGTATCGCTGCATCCTTATTAATGGCTCCCTCTTTGTTTTTCTTGTGCCTACACAAAGTAGCTCTCCATGGCGATGGATCAGACCGCCAACATCTCAACAGAAAAGAGAGAAGTCACCTGGAAATCTGTGAAATTGGCCTAATAAGGTGCATCAGTCCTCTGTGCCGTGTGCTAACGCTAAGTGCCTTTTCAGCTTTGCTGTTTTACATGTGATTTATTTTAATTGCCAATTTTGCTGTTCTCTAATTGCCATTTTTATAATTGCCAGAATGCTATTATACTAAAACTCACCGTAGTTTAAAAAATAGCTGCTATCTACATTAATCAGGTCTTGTTTTACAAAAAAGACCTAAATGAATGAATGCATTTATACTGCAAAATGGATATTTAGATGACCTAAAGTCTTACAAATTGCTCGCAAGGCCGCCCAGTCTGGTAGTAACACAGCAGACACATCAGCAATGCTCCGCTGACCACGTGGTGATGTTTCTGTCAACTCATCCTCTGCCAAGGTGGACATTTATCACACCTCATACAAAAAGCTCTGGCTGGCCCCCGGGAACACCGAGCACCAAAAGGGAGCCGTGACTCAACCTGGAAGGACGTTAAAAAGAACTAGAGAGACAAATAACGAGGGCAGGCAGACAGACAGACAGACAGACAGACAGGCAGGCAGGCAGGCAGGCAGGCAGGCAGGCAGGCAGACAGACAGACAGACAGACAGACAGACAGACAGAGGATCTCCCCATTTCTCTGTGTCACAACCATATTCATCTCCAACAAAGCGCTGCCAAGCATAATTCCAGTTGTTCAGCGGCCTAAACGGGTAGAGGAAGAAAGAAAATCAAAGGAGAGGGGGAAAAAAGAGAGAAAGAGTGATGTTCCAGTCTATAACGACTGATTATTTTCTCTGGCATCACCACAAACCAGAAGTGCAAGTAGCAAATTACATGTTCCTATTACGCTTATTAAGTTACCTTGTCTCTGGTGTGTGTGTGTTGTAAAAAAGTCCCCCATAAACACACATACAGTATATACAGTACATACACACACACATACATACATAAAGTGTATTCCTGAGCTGTAGAAGTAACAGTAAATGGAATAAAATAAGCAGAAGTCCACTTTACACGAAGGCTGACTGAACTAATCAGAAGCAGAAACTCTCCTGCAGGTTTACAGTATTTACTTGGACACGTTTAGTTTGCTACCTTGGAATTGATTGCAATTTGCATTAGGCAACAATACTTGTGTTTGCGCAAAGTTTTATAGTGCAGCTTTTTAATGTTGCCAGAAATAAACGTTGTTTAAGGTGGACGAGGCCCAACGAAAACTCCAACTGCGTCTTTGACGCTTTTGATGCAGCCGCATCACCCTGATGTGTTTTCCCTGTGCTTTGGTGGCTGGGAAGAGTGTATTTTAAACATGGCTATTAACTTGCACCACCCACACATACCCAGGCATAAAAAGCTGCCCGCGTAAACACGTGCACAATGAACAGAGTCTTTGTTAGCCTGCGCTGGAACGTGAACGCTCCCTCTAAAGTGAGAGCACCTTCTAACTTATCAACGTGGGAGAGAGTAAACACACACACACACGTACGTCCTGAAGATGCTAGCAAGTTCTAGACTTGTGCAAACAAACCAAGGAAAAGGAAAAGGCTGTATCTTATGAGGGGAAACTATATCATCTGTCATTAGGGAAATATAGAACCACTGATCTGCGTCTAATCCCCGACATCTCGGTAATGACAGGCAGAGCCCTTTTAATTAATTGGACCCGTGCAGAAAAATACCAGCTCAGGTAAGACGTCTGTGTGTGCGTGTGTGTGTGTGTTTGACAAAACCCGAGTTCACGCATGGACACAGATGGATTGAGGAGTAGTGGGGGTGGTGTTTGTGCTTTCAGTGGTCCAGCAGGCCCGACCTCCCATATGTGGAGTCCATTAGTGATTGCGTAACGCCGCGCCGACAGGGGCCGGGTGAATGCATCCCCCCCCCCCCCCCCCCGAAGGGGTCGGATGCCAGTAAGGAGGCGGCTTTGCAGTGCAGAGCAAGAAAGTGTGTTCCTGGGTGATCATGTGAGCCCGCCACACGTTGGACTCCTGAGCTTGGTCAGAACCCTTACAGATGGAGAGAAAGTAGAGCCTCTCTTCTAGCAGATCAGGCAGCGTGGAAGCCCTCTCACACCCTCTCATTTGTGCCTTAGAAACAACATCAAGAGCTTAAGAAAGCATTAAATGAAAGCATACCATCCCATCTTGAGAAATGTCAATATTTAACATTAGTTAAAACCTCCAGCTGAAGAAGAAGAATGTTTTAGCATCGAGATTCATAAGAATAGAGCTTCTGGTAGCTGTGGGCCATGAAATGGTGCTGTGATGTGCTTCTGTGGGAGAAATGTGGACATACAGCATATGGGTGGTGCTAATTAGACTGGAATCTTTATGATAACGTAATGGTAATTTACAGCCTAGAAACAAACTAGCTAGTAGCTGCTAAGTGGTGAGTTTTTATCTGAGCGTCTAGAAAAGTGACAACAACTTTCTTCGGCTCCCTTTCCAACACTTTCAGGACCAATCGTGATCTGAAACACACACCCCGTGTTGACGGTCAGCGTGACTTTTAGCAGCAAAGCGGGCTTGGCACAGCTCTCAAACGCTCCTTTAGGAGTCATAAATATTAAACCATCCTCCTCATATGAAGAAAATGTCAGTCGGTGCGGTAAGAGGAGAAGAATTCTGAAATTCACCACTAGTGAAAACACTCCTGAGAGGACCAGACGCGTCTGGTCCTCTCAGGAGTGGGGGGAGGATGTTTGAGAGGCGTCATTGTTTCCATTTTTGGGGATGATTGAAAATAATAATAATAATGATAATAAAATCACGCCGTCTCTTCAAGAACAAGAGTGGTTTTGTGCGGAGGAAATGGCAGCGTCTTGCGTTGATGGATTCTAGGTTAATGCAAAAATCTAAAAAAGAGCCTCATTAAATATAGAGCAGCAGAAGCTGCAGGAGCTGCAGCATCTGGCCTCTGCTTCTGTTTGGCCTGACATCCTTTCATTCCTCTACTCCATCATTACTCACTAATAGCTCCACGGCTTTTTCGGCTTTACATATTGGGCCTTTCTGGTCTTTCTTCCTCTTCAGTCCGCTTTCCTCCAGGGAATGAAAATAAAGGCTTAATACGTTGTTCTCTGGCTGTAGACCAACGTTTTATTTATTCATCAAGTTGGGAATGAAGCATTTGAGATGTAGCACACTTTTTTTTTATCCTGGAAAAGGAAGAGAGCACTTGAAGTGTGGAGAGAGGACTAGAGAAAGAATGTTCACCTTCACCTTGAAATGTTTGGAGGTGATTATGATGCTCACGTACGTTTCTGGACATCCAAACATAAAGAAGATGGCAGAAGTGAGATTCCTGAAGTCACTGCTAACAAGATAAATGAGCACTAAAGCTAAAAATAAACCTCCCAGCTCTGGCTGGTTTATTTTGTCTGCATTTTCTGCAACCTTGGACTACTGCGGGGGAACCAGAGTGATTCACCCCCAATTTCCCTATTTAGACAAAACAAGAGGGCAGTTTTCCTCCTGTGTGAGAGGTCAGTCCGTGACGCCCATCCAACGGATCGGAAATAGAAGGTTTTGGCTTCACGATACCTTGAATTAGTTGAGGATTCACCCCGAACGGCCTTTGGGTGCCGGCCTTCCTTTATAAATGAATAAACGAGACAACGTAATTAATCCACCGCTTGTGTAAACCGCAGATGAGCAACAACCCATCCGTCCCACATGACACAAATCACATGACCACATGACCAGACGCCTGCGCTGATACAGGACTTTAGTAAAGGCCTCAGAGGTCCTCGTGTCCCCGCTGTCACTTTAAGGAGACCAAATGGTCCCAAACAACACAAAGAAACTCGGAAGAGAAGAGATTAGCAGCTCTGCGGGGAACATTTCATCCCTTCGTTCAACGTGAGCCGAGCTAAACCTGAAGGAGCCGGACTTCCTTTGGACCATCTGACGCATCAGACCAAGGAACCAGCAAAACTCATCCCAAACACTGACGGGCTTTTGTCTTTAATCTGAGCCGGCGGCTGCTTGAGAGGCCTGAAGTGTCCTCGCCCGTACAGCTGGTTGTATGAAGATGGTATTCATAAAAGGAATGGAAGCCTTGACGCCAACACTGAACCTCACAGCTTTCAAACCTGTTTCATTCAAATCACATTTGTGTCGGCTCCCTCGCCGGCGAGCTGACCGCCGCGTTGGCGTCACGCCCGAAGGCTTTTGCACGATGACCCCCAGCTCCGGCAAACTGGTGGGATCCATGACCGACTGGGGGGTGTTTTTCATCTGGGACTGGGACTGGGAACAACAGCAGGAACGTTCAGCACGTGTAAACGGGGAGTCGTGGATATAAAAGGGAGCGGCTCTGACCCTAAATGTCTGATGCATTTAAATGCAAATAGTTTAGGAATTACATCATTTGTCGTTGTTTATTCCAGTCAGCCATGTGAGGTGACTGGGTAATTAAAGCGGGCCGACGTCCCCAAAGAGGTTGTCAACAACGCCGCCCATATTGAGAATCAATGTCTCATGCCAAATTCCAGTGAGGCCCCCCCCCCCCCGGGGGACACGGACAGGGAGGGAAGAGATATTGATCAGGTTCAAGTGTGTTTATGACAAAAAGAGACAGAGATTTAAAAGGTGATAATCTAGCAATAATTCGGTTCCACATTTAAAAAGTATTTTACGCACTCTGCACGGAGTCCACCCCCCCCCCCTCCTCGCCCCATCCCCGGAGTCTGAACACATTACAATGTCCTCTGGGAGACCTCGTGCACAACAGCGAGTCATTAAAACAACACTGTCTGAATCAGCTAATTGGACAACAGAGGGAGACGGCACCGAGCCAGGCGACAAGTCACAACCCACAGAGAAGCAACAACACTGACAGAGGGGCCCGAATGTGCCCCTCCTACAGGCTGGACAGTTGAGAGGATGATGCCGGCTCATGCAGGGACGCTCGACCCCCCCCCCCCTTCAGACCCTGAGCCTGGAAAATGGCACCAAGAGTGGATATGTGGACTCACATCTTTCATTAAAATGCTATTTACCAAAGTCAAGACCACAGAATTTTTGTCATGAAAAGAAGAACCCAGATAGATTCACCGGGCAAGCTTAAAAATTCCGGACCCGGAATTTCCATCCCAGCGAGGACGAACCTGAACAGTTGTCATGGAATCGTTACAACTAATGATTGTGATGCAGCATGAATACAGTCGCACACCTTTGATTTCAATATCGCCATTTTAAATCCTGGCTTCCAATCATGTGTCTATAACACATATATAACACATCTATAACACATCTATAACACATCTATAACACATATATAACGTGTATGCATGTGCGAAGCGCCTGGGTGAGATCATGGCCTTTACTTCAAACATCATATTGTCATTTTCAGTGATAAATGTGCTGCAACTCACTTAAACCAGACTTTTAATTCTAACTGTTATACATCAGCTTCCTCAGACATGTTTCGGTAATAACGCTGTTATAACTATATTGCCCCATTAAAGTAAGTCGGTGGAAGAAGAATGTTCGAAGCTCTAAGAATCTCCAGGAAACTTAAATCTTAACACCCTGGAGCACGCAGGTCTTGTGTTTAAGCCCCCGATTTGAAGAAATCTGGCCAAATCTGGTCAAAAGTGTCCGTAATTGGGCTCCAGACGTCACGCACGTTTAACTGGCAGACTGACACAGTCTAATCAATGTTTCCTGCTTATTGTTGCAGTTCTAACCGGGTTCGAACGGCTGTGAAATGCGCCCGACTCGCAGCGGTCCCTCCGCGGCTCCAGCCCGACCCGAGTCCCGAGGAGAAAACTTACCGTTTCCCCGGAAAGGAAGACGGTCAGTCCGAGGGTGAGAGTTATCCAAAGGCTCCTCATTATTCCTCCGTGTTAGCAAAGCGAATGGCTGCGAGGGGGATCGCTCCTCTTTCTCCTGCGCTTTTTCTTTTGGACCCTTCGCTCCAACTCAGGATCCCACCGGATACGTGTTGCGTTCTGCTTATTCCTCCCCCTCCTCTCTCTCTCTCTCCCCTCTCTCTGTCTCTCTCTGTCTCTCTCTCCCTCTCTCTCCCCTCTCTGTCTCTCTCTCCCTCTCTCTCCCCTCTCTGTCTCTCTCTCCCTCTCCCCTCTCTCTCCCCCTCTCTCTCTCCCCTCTCTCTTTCTCTCTCCCCCCATCTCTCTCTCCCTCCCCCTCTCTCTCTCCCTCTCTCCCCATCTCTCTCCCCCCTCTCTCTCTCCCCTCTCTCTCTCTCCCTCTCTCTCCTCTCTCTCTCTCTCTCTCCAATAAGCACGTTTTAATACTCAAATACAAACTGAAATCCCGCACGAGATCACGACCAAACGAAGCTCGTGCTGCTCTCTCTGCCTCGTGAAATAAGCGAGACGCGTGACGTGACACCGCGAGACAGAGAGAACATGTGACAAACAACAAATAACAAATAATAACACACGCATTATCTATCTATCTATCTATCTATCTATCTATCTATCTATCTATCTATCTATCTATCTATCTATCTATCTATCTATCTATCCTGATGAACAGGTATTTCGGCGCCGTTAATGGTTGGGCTGAGCAGTGTGATCTACTGTGATCTACTTGATCCTTCATCGCTGGTGTGCTTCAGCAGGTAACCAAATCATCTCTTCTGCTGTTTACGCGCTGAATAAATCACCAGATGCTGTAAAGATGCGACCAGAGGGACTTTTAGACGGTTTATGAGCGATCAGGCTCGCCTGTTACTTTGATGGGCAACACCTCCCCCTGTCGGTGATGACCATCATTACAACGGGATTTTACGTGTTAACTTGTTGTAAATAATTCATATAATGTGTAATAAGAAACACGCCAATCATCATTTTGCGTAGCCGAAACCTAATGAGAGATCTGCAGGGAACTTGCTTTTCCAGGTTTTTGGAAAAGAAGAAAAAACACTTTACAAAATAGAAAAAACAACAACTGGCTGTTATCTATAGTTAGAATGTGTTTGTTAGTTTCTTTTAAATCTATTTTGCATCACTTTGGTTGTTGTTATCTGTTATCTCTATCATTAGCCTTTGTTTTTATTACTGTTCTTGAAGCTTCAAAAACATTATAATGTTTAAGGGAATACTTTATAGGCAGTTTTATTTTGGAAAACCGATGACCTCATTCATCTGAATTTTCCATATTGCTGAATGTGGCTTCTCCAAGATTAACTTCCATGCTTAAGTCACTAGAACAGTGGAAAACGCCATTTTCCCACAACCTTTTGAAAGCCACTAATTATACCCAATAACAGTCCACCCTCCGTGCCCGTTAAACTCTGCAAGTCTCGTGACCACAAGAACGGCCAGACTAAATTACTTAAACACATTTTTGCAATATATACTTGCACCAACAGGTAAATCCCCCATACTGGGACAAAGAGCCTTTGAGTGAACATACATCCAGAACCACTGGTTCATCCAGAAGCACTGGTTCAGCCTGCCAGACAGTCATTTAGCACTGACAGACTGTTGCATATGCTTATTATTTTAGGGTGGTTTAGCCTGATGCACGTGGTTTTATACAAAGATTCCTCAGGCTGGAAAGCTGGAATAATCATAAATTTACCACAGATTTAAAAACCTGGACTCACCTGTCTGTGGAACTGATGCTAGGCTTGCTAGCTGTTAGCGTTGCTGGCTGTTTACAGCTTTCAGAGCTCCCATCCCCTACTCGGATTTAGAAGCGTTCCTGCATAATTCAAGATCCCATATTTTAAAGTAGACTTCAACTCAAAGTGTCGACTCTTTGGCGCTAAAGATGCCGAAAAACATGAATGTGCATGTGCAGAACCGTCTCGGAGCTGCTAACTGGTTCACACTTGATTTTGCACTGCTCACACGACATATGGGCCAGTTGTGAGGAGCTGAGAGGAGGCTGATAGATGCCCTCGTGCTCGTTTTGCTAACCCAAACACCTGTGACCCTCTTTGCTGTTCGGGGGTTAATCATTTGGATGGTGTTAGACCACTGAGGCAGCCAGGGAGAGCTGAGGGGGGGGGTGAAATCACACATCATGGGGCGCCAGAGAGGAGGGTGGGTGACTAAACAGACTACCTGAACCACTGTGGGCTCATAAATTTGGTGCAAAATGGTCTAAAAATGGCCCCAAACCAGGCCCGACTGATTTAGTGTCAAGGGGCACCCTGGTTGGCTTCAAATAAAATAGCCACTGTGGGAGGTGAACACTGTCACTTCAGACCAAGGGGTGTTGAAATTTATGAAAGTAAGAGAGGCCCATCCCCCACACCGGTGGCTCAAGCTTCCCAAGCCTCCTCCTCCCCCTTCTCCTCATCTCAGAGCTTAACTCCGCTGCCGCTGTCCCAGATTACACAGCCAATAAGGGCAAAGGCAAAGCTCTCCAGCAGCCCTGTGTGTTGATGTGTGCCCCCGTTTGATGCTCCCCTGTGGTGCAACGGCAGCTCTGTCGCTCCAACGTCCTCCTGGAGCCGATGGTTTTCCTGGACCCACATCTGGGTCCAACATCTGAGCACCTTCCTGTCCGTCCGTCTGTCTGAAACACTCTGTTTCAGGGCATTAAATGAACCGTAACTCTCTATGTCAGTAAACGGAGCTTCTCTGTGCTGATGAATGAGTGATTTTGGTGGCAGAGTGAGGCCAAAACCATTGGTGAACAACCACGGTCGCTAATTTAAGTCTGATGGTTTTAAAGAAAAATGATTTGATGGTGATGATTTTAGCAGATTGACAGACTTAAATAAATAAGGGTTGTTAAAAAACACGTCTGCAGAGTTCAGAGCTAAATAAAAAAAAAAAATCTGCAGCTGTGAGGAATTTTAAACTTGTGGTTTTGGCGTTCTGGCTGTAAAGAGACGCAAGCTGGTCCAAAAATAAAACAAATGTGGCTTCTGCAGAATTAAATGCAAACAGCACACTTTGGTCTCATGAAGTGACTCAGAAATACAATTGTGTGGTGGTGTTTGAATTACCTAAATTATAGTAGAAAAACAAAGAGGTTAACAATTTACCAGAGAAAAATCCCATTAGATGTGGGTAATATCATCAGTTGGGTCAAACATGGCTGAACCGATTTCCCAGGAATATTAAATACTTTAAAAACATCTTGAGGGCCTCTCAGATGTTTTCTATTACATGTTCCTGCATTGCTGGCGGACCTCATACCTGCCCCTCAAAAGAAACAACCCATCAGGAACATTTTGACATGTCGGGAATGTGTCCTTAAGAGTTTCCGCTCTAGAGAACAGCTGTTCTGACAGCAAAAACAAACAAAAAAAGATCTCATAGAATGTGGAGCACAAAGGTTCATGATGAACGCTTCATGAAAGCTTCAAATCCTAATTTAAACCTTTTTTAGATAACTGGCAACAAACACTCTGGTGCTTGAGGAGCTGGAAACAGGGCTCGTTTTGGAACAACTCTGCCCTCTAGTGGTCATAACTCACAGTGCTAGAATAGAACAGAACAGATCAGATCAGATCAGAATAGAATAGAATAGAATAGAATAGAATAGAATAGAATAGAATAGAATAGAATATGTGGCCAAATACACAGAGTGATGTTGCCCATGTTATGAGTTGATGGTGTGGAGGGTTCGTGAATAAGTGTGTGAATAAGTCGTAAAATGAGGTGGATCTGTGGCGTTTCCATGGCAGCTGGTGTGAGGCATGGCAGGGGTTGTTCTTGGGTCACAGTTCTGTTGTCATCCATCCTGTAGATGGTAATTTGCTGCCTACTGTTGGCAGCCCTGGAGGAGTTTTGGGGCTGTGTTGTGCAGCCAGAACTCCTGGAGGTCCCCTCACGGGAAAGGTTTCTCACCTGGCGGATTTACGTTGAGCCAGGAGTTGTGATTGGGAAACGGGGGATGCAGATGGAAGAGCACCTGTCAGTACTGGATCTCAGCAGCGACCTGAACAACAGAGCGTCCTCAGGGTGGAAGCAGAACTATGCAGAATGAAGCAGGTGGGGAGGCTGTTATACGAGCAGCAACCAGCCACACTGAGGTGGTTTTCCTTTCTCCTCCATCTGTCGGGCCTGTGCAGCCGTCGCTGGAGCCCATCCAGGGCGCATCACGCGCCTCCACCCTCAGGAGCGGAGCCCGTTTCAACAGCAGCATTTGATTGTTTGCTCTCCAGCTGACAGCAGCAGCACGCCGCGCCTCTGACGGCTCAGACGGCTGCCGGTCTGATGTCTGACGCTGCACACCAGCTGTCGGACAAACAACACTTCCAAATCTGAAGGCATCTATCAAACTGCAGCCTGGCATCACTCCAGCGCGCTCAACGGGCGCCCTGTCAGACTGAGCACGCCGTGTTGCACAATATCACCTACCCGGCTCTTTAATTCCTCTTTGGACAACACTTTTTTTACACAAAACCAGTCGGAGCCGAACGCTTAATGGCTGCAGACGTCCGATTCGACTCAAGAAAGAGAGACGACGGTGGCGGAGAGATGGAGAGAAGACCTCAGATCAGGTCTGCTCAGCAGGTTTCCTCAGAACATTCGAAGACGACCCTTCCTCTTCCAAAGGCTTTCAGTGAAGATTCATTCAGGTTTTTCCAGCCTGAAAAGCAGAATCTTGTTCTTTATGATTACAAAATTCCACAACAGCCTCTTTGTCCAAGATAATAAAACCCCAGGTGGGTTAAAGGTAGAGAGCTGCTGATGTCTTCATCCGCCAGAAGAGAACGGGCCAAAGCCACAACATCTCCTGCTACTAAATAATTCATGGGGGCCACTAGACGTTGCTCCAGCATCAGACTATTTCTGGCTGAGATGTTCACAGACGGTGAACTCGTGTTCACGCTGTCAGCTCTCAGTACACGAGCAGAAAGCGTGTGGGATGTATCAACCATCAGATGTTTCTGCTCGGTTTTGACCTGAAAATAAACCCAGCATTCAACAAACGGGGCACAGACCAACAGAGCTCAGCTGGAAGGAAGAGCGCACAGTGGCAACAGTTAAAAAGAGGAAGACTCTTCAGCAAAGAGCCAAAACTCCAACTCCTTAAGCTGAAATAAGGACTTCATGAGCTTCTTTGGAACATTAGAGTAAAGAGCTGACCTGTCAGTTCTAATTCCAACTTACTGAACTCATCTTTAGACTCGGATCCAATAAAGCTGACAGCTGCCTGGACAGTGTTACTCCCATTAGCCTTTCAGAACTCTACCTCTCCTTTCTGCCTAAGATGTCAGAGGAAGCAGATGACAAACACTTATGTGACGACCTCCAGAGAAATGGATGTTGAGGAGTTGGAGCTCGTCGTCGTACAGAAACAGAAGATTCTAAATGCTTTTGCTCAGATAGGAAGCATTCGCCGTTTTAATCATCAGCGAGACATTTTTAAACTTTCTTTAAAGTGACGAGGAACACGTTTTCCGTCAGGTAGTCTATATTCCAGCTTCGGTGTCTCTCTGTCATGGCGTCCACTGACTGGAGAAGTTCCACGTCACAGCTGGGACCTGAGGAGACACCAGTCAGATAAGAACCAGTAGATCTGGACCATCTGATGGAGCCCTCTCTCTGCAGAGAGGATCCTGGAGGCTTCATCTCACGTTGATCGCGGTTTGATAAAGAAACTATTAAAATATCGTTTTTGATCAAGACTTTTTGAGGAAGGAGACCTTAATAATTCTCAACAACACTCACCAAACAGGCTGTGGACTTGCTCATCAGGCACAAGGAAAGGGGGCCCTGAGGTAGAAGACTCATCAATTATCACCATCCCAAAATAAACAGGACTATCTGAAAATGCCTGATTGTTACCTGGATAGAGATCAGGATTGTACAAGAGCGTGTCCAGAAGATATCTGCAGTCTTGTGCCATGAGAGAGGTGAGTAAAGCAGCGTACCTGTGGTGTCAGCACAGAGAAACTGGTGAAAACACTGGATCCGAAAATCATCGGTGGCATCGGTGCAGGATGGACACGTTCACATCCTCCCACTTTGAGCAGCTGTTAGATTTTAAATCCCTTCAAGAAAGGAAATCCTCTTCCTACTTTTCTCTGTCTCTGGGGTTGATGGCCACGAGAGAGCCCCGGTCCCAAATAGCTCCAAACTGCCCCTCGATGGAACTGTGACGTTTAAGAAGAACATTGTTTATGCTGTAGACCTGCACATCCTCTGCACATCCTTCCAGATCGGCTCAGATCCTACCTGCTGAACTTGTACAGGTCACACTGATAAAGACAGATGTTTTTCTCTGAGCTCTGCGGAACACGGACAGAGCGGGTTAAACGTGCGCATGTTCAACCTCCACGTGTTGAAGTTTTAGTTAAGTCATGTCTTTCCCACTCTTACTGGCACAGATGAGACAATTCTCTATTATTGCATTAATATATATCAAATATTGGAATCAGGCTGAAAGTAACCTTGTAAACTTTTGCTCCAGGTATGGATGGGACAGGCTCCTCGCTGTAGGCTAAGTTGTTCTCCTCAAAGAACTGTTTGATGGCTTTTTCCGATATCTCCACTCCGACCACTGAATGGCCCCTGTCTGCTAACCTGGGAGCCACACAAGAAGAAACTGGAAATAGAGCTGCAATGACAGGCGGCGTGCACGGGGAACAGCGGCACTCGTTTACGTACCACTTCATGTCTACAGCTTTACCGCAGAGAGGGAAGAAGAATCGGACTCCTGGACGCCCAGCAAGAACTTTATCGATGTTCAATTCCAACATTCTGGGAAAAAATACAGGAATCAACAACAACAACAACAACAACATGCTTTTCTGAAGGTCAATGGGACGATTTAATAAACTTTGCATGTCCTCTATCTGAGATCAGTCATATAAACAATTGATTTTGCATCTTCTTTCTTCCACCTATTCATCAACCTACTGGCTATGTGTGTTGGTTCCAGTATGAACCGGAATTGTTTCACTTTTGTGTGTTAAATGCTGCTTTCAGCCTGTTGATATTTTAAAAAGAGCAATAATCCATAAACTTTAACTGGGAACGTTAATATCTGAATGCATGTGCACCCTTATTACATGCATCCCGTCTCTCAGTGATTACAGTGCTAATTTTAACCCATAATCTATGCATTCATGTGAAATAGAACTTAATTATATTAGGCGGGACTGGCTGAACAAAAATGAACCATGTTTGTGTCAAGCATCACGTGTCGCACTTCAATTATTACATTTATTTGTTACATAATAACAGTCTGTTACTTGTGTACTTGGGGCTGATGGAAACCAGTTCTCCCATCATCCCAGCGCTCTTCCCATTCTCCCACCGCCATGACGCGGTTCGCCTGTGGCGCCAGCATGATGGATGGCTGCGTTTGCTTGGCTTCAACCTCTGCAGCACGAAGGAAGAGATTTACTACTGACCAGCAGTCAGCATGGGATAGGAAGGAATTTATATATCTGGTAGAGTGGAAGCCGCAGCCGGAAGTAAGAGTGGGGTCAAAGGTAATGCACATACTGTGTACACAAGGAATAACATTCACTGATTTAACCTACAACAAATCCGATTAAACAGGCACATTAGCTATAAGCGGGTCAATATCACACAAGTTGTATGACACGGAAAATGGGACTTACTTCTTTAGAAACAGATCTAATATAGGTTAAGAAACACAGCAGGAAATAACATAGAGCGTAAAACTAAACTTACGAGCGCTCCGGTGAAAGCAACAGACGAGATAAGTGTGGAACTAGCTACACCCTGAATTTAGACTGACAGGATATAATTAGATACATTTCTACATACTTCACTTTTAAAAAATGCATACTTATACAATATTGAAGTAATTATGCTATTTATTCTAATATTTTAGATGTTTTGAGCTAAGGTAATAAGATGTAAAAGGAAATTAGACACCTTGATAGTCAAACTGAGGGATCGACTACAACTCTCTGAAGAGAGGTGTGGGAGGAGCCTAAGGTGACATTCACGTACATCAAAAGTATGGGAAAGCCCAGCGTTTTGCCACCCTGCGAATAAAGCTTGAAGCGGATCATTCATGCAGGACACTTATGCAATAACTTAACTAACAAAGAAAAATGCAAGTAATTCTGACGCATCTCTGCTGTAACGGTCACAATATATATTACATATTTTGTTACTGTTAGCATTTGTAAAATAAATTATAAACCGATCTGTACAAAAGGATCATTTGTATTCATTAGCCTTATTGTATATACGTTGGCCGTAAGATGTTTTCACGTAAATACAGATTCTACTAGTTAAATAACCTACTTTTTTTTCTTTTTTTTTAAAAAGGTAATTCGGCTTTAAGGTAATTCTAAAATTAACAACAAAAACATCATTGACGCATTTAAAGCCGATTAAAATTATTTTCACCCTCCGTTTAAACTAAGATCACAATATTAGTTTTGAATCATAATGCAAATTTACACCATGTAGTACGTTAATGTTTTTTTCAAGAAAAACCTGTTGGAACAACTGTCCTCTTGAAAGTCTGCCCAACGTGACGCAGTGAGTGGAGCAAAGTGGAGCAAAGTCTTAGATTTGTCACTAACAAATCATTACACGATGGGAAAGGAATGAACGCAAGAATGATGACTTTGTCCGGAGAAAGGGGGCGCAAGAGTACCGGGAATCCGCTTTGTTGTTGACCGGATGTTTTTGTAACCATAATAAAGAAGATGGGAATGCTTTATCATTTATTGCTATGAATTAATCTATAATAAACTGAAATCATTTAATAATACCTCGTTGAAATTAGAAATTCATCTCGGGTCAATAAAAACAGAAGCAGAACACCGTGCACGGGGATGTGCGCCAGGCCTCCTTTGAGAGAGATGACAATGATGCCACCTTTTTGGCTGCACCATCTTCATCAACACCAACACCATCAACACCATCTTCACTGTTCCGCTAAAATGGATGCGCCCCCCTCGCCGCGCTGTGCCATCCAGATGTGTGCCGTGCGCGTGTGTTTTCCTTCTGAGTCGACGTGAGCGTCTGCAGCCTCCAAACCAATCAGCGGGGCCCGTGGGGCGGGTCGTACCAGGACGGTTGTGGATCAAGAAAATGGACAATTTAATGCCGCGCGTTCGTCATTCATTTCCCCCGACGCTGCGCTCCGATATTGGGATCATTGTGGAATTCTCGGCTGTGGCGTGAAAGGAGGAGGAGGGAAGCGTCTCGGCTTGACGGTGAGGGCGAGATCCTGCGGGGGGAAACCGGAGCGCAGGACGGATCTGCTCTCCGTGCTCAGGGGACGTGCTCATTGTTGACAGAACACAGTGATAGTCTTTGTTTTTAAGAATCACTCTGGAATCATTTCCTCAATTCCAAAGGGAAGCTGTCGGGAATAGCACCGAACTGGCCCGCACGGTGTGAGCGCGCACATGAGGATGATGTCGGCGTAAAGTGCAAGGTTGCACTTGTGGGCAGCGTGCACGGCAGCGCACCTTTGTCCCAGGCGCCGCTCAGATGTTCTCAGCTGCGAATACGCAAAGCTAAGGAAGCCCGCGAGGTGAGGGCAAAAGAGGGCGTTTAGTGAGCCGGATTACGATGGAACCGCCACCTTCTAACCTGGTTGACAGTCTGGTTTGGTAACTCAGATCCGGAGGACAGACACGAGGGGGCGGCGGGACACCCCGCCTCGCGGCATTTTCACGGACGCGCCGGATAATGGTGCGCGTATTCTCACCGCGCCAGACTCGTGTGGACGCCGGAGTGGGTTCACCTCCGTTCAGAAGTGGCTGTTTTGAGCCTCTGGGGCTGCGATCCACGGCGGACTGATCCGCTGGTGATTCCGGAGCTCCAACCTGCTGCTGCCGCCTGCACCGGAGCTGTGGATCACTGGGTCACAGGTAGGCTGGGTGGGGAACGAAGGAGGTCAGCTGGCAAACTGGTTGATAGTGTTGTGGCCCATCAGAGCAGCTGTGGGGAACCAGGTTCTCCAGAACATCCGGAGCTGTAGTGATGGGGGAGATAATGATGATGATGATCGTGGCTCTTCCACCTTCTAAACAAACTTGCTCTCCTCAGATTGTGCCTGTCCTCGTGCTTGTGTTCCTACAGATGACTGAGTTTGTGCTGTCAGAATCCCGTCACCAAATGCACAAAAGAGCACATTCATATGCTAAACCATTTTTTTTAGTCCCGCATACTCGTAAAAATAAATGATTGACCTTCTCCTGTGACATTAATTTGTTCCCACTTTGGAAGTCAATGTGAGAGGAGACCAGTCTGAATGTGGGCGTCACTTGTCACAGGCTTGACAGCGCATTGAATCAAAATGCAATTATAGTCTTCTTGGCTCTCTTGCCACTAGTTCCATTTGAATAAGTGCGTTTGGATTGATTTGAGTTTACCAGAAATATTATCTAAATGTTCAAAACTGCCAGCAAATATGAAAGGAGGGGATTGGAGCTGAGGGCTCGTTGTTCGTCCGCCTTGCTGTTGCCCAGCATGCTTTGTTTGTGAGAGTTTCTGGTGTCGCAACCAGCACCCCAACAGAAAAGAACCCCTCAGACGGCGGTCCATTCTTCCAGCACAGCCAGGCCGGAGGGAACTGCGAACTGGTTCCTCGAATGTGAAACAGACTATTGACACATCTGTAACTGCTGTAAACATTTCCCTTATGTCATGTACACTGTTGCAGATGCCACCATGTGACCTGTTAGAAGCTCCTCTCTGCTGTCCACACCCATTTAATATAGAACGTGTGTCTGCATGGCGACCGTCTCTTATCTCTCCTTTATTGCGGCGCAGATTATTGTCTGTCTTGGTGTTTATTGTGTGGTGCAGGTGAGCTGTGCAGCCTGGAGGACAAATGCTCCATCCTTGCCCTAATACTTTGCAGACATGGTGCCTGGAGCTTTGGGGACATCTTCGCTCACTATGAGATCCCTTTTTTTTGTCTCCCGCTGCACAGATGGACTGTGGGTTGCAAATTCCGCAGAGAATCCTAAATAATGTTGCCGCCATCAGCACAAACGTCATCTGTCTGAATGTAAAAGTTAATGGGAAGTGGAAGCAGAAAGATGATAAATAATAAAGGTATAAAAAGCTCCGCTGAGGATAGAAGAGAAGCGGGTTGTCAATCAAGCCATGGCTAAAAGAATCACAAGACTTCTGTTACTACAATAACAGGCTTTTTTATCACTTTAAAAAAAGAAATCCTTTCGTTCCGAGAGAACTAAGTTGTAGTTCCGTTCATTCGTATGCATGCAACACATACAGTAGTATCTAATATCTTAAGAAATAAATGCAAAAATCCTCGGAGGGCTGACAAAGTTCGTTGCATCGACTGATTAGATTTCTTAGTTATTATCTTTCCAGGGGAAAGGCTGGAACATCCCAGAGCTAAATAAAGCATTGCCATTATTTCCAATGCAGCAGGAAAGCCCCAGTGCATCCTGATAGGAAACCGATTCCATCTGATCTAATGGCAGCCCTCTCTCCTTAATGGGATCTTGCTTTCACGATAATTCCCTCCCTGGTGATTAAAAGAAACTCCAATTTCATTGAAGCATCGGTCGCTCCAGACTACATTTATTCCTTTCATTATTACAGGGGTTGAGAATATCAGCGTGCAGCCTTTAAACAGTATTAACCCCGATGACTCACCCTGCATGTTGATCGTTCTCATGCATTTTTCATTGCACTTGAGTAAAATATGTAGTTATATTCAAGTTGTTGCGAACAGGAACGACACAAGTATATATGAAGGTTGGAGAGCTGGAGATGCTGCTGCAGGTGATGCACCAACGCAGTGCAGAGCTGGTTCAGTCTGGATTTTCTTCTGCTTTATTTTGGAAGAGCGATGGCTTTAATCTCACCGGTCAGATATCGCGGTCGTGCTACTAATTGAACCCTGTCTGGTATGCGCCTCATCTTCCTTATCCCAGGGTCAGATCGTATATCATCACAGCGTCGTCAAGGTCAGATTGTTTATAGGCTGATCAGATCCGAGCTGGCCGATAAGAAGGCCTCCAGGTCGAAAGTCTTCGCTGATAAGGTGATTCGCAGGCAGGGGGACGCACTGGCAGTGGAACCACTTAATGGGCCAGATGGGTTTCTCTCCGCTCCGGCTCTTCATGGTCGGCTGTGAGGCGCAGCCTTGAATGCAGAGATGTGCACGCGCTCATGGGTGACCTCAGCAGACCCGTCCTGGAGCTGCGTGCCGGCCTTACCTGTAGTTCCGGCCCAGGTCATTTTGTGTTAAAGACGCGTGTTTTAAACCTCTTAATAACTGCGTCTACCCTCTATATTAGTTCTGGTAATTAGCCCTTGTGGCATTGGAGGGCAGCATATTGTTGAAACATAATTAATCAACCGGGTTTGTAATTATGCCGGCATTGGGAGCGTGCATGTGGTTGCAGGGCCGGGCGCGTCGCGTGCCTGTAGCTTCGGGTAAACATCTTATTTACCACACTGCAAGCCTTTTAAGTCAGAGAGAGCGAAGATGTTTTTCTCAATGTCAAGAAGAAGAATGTGTTGGTATTCATTTTATGAAAATGGTCTTCTACAGCTAAGCTTGTTTGCCTCAGTTGATGTTCTGGTCGGGAGGTGGGCCACTTAATGAAAAACAAAACCAACAAATCCTCCCCAGCAGCTGCTTTTAGACCAGAGGAGAAATGCTCCTTAATATACTATATTCCCATCAGAAGCCATTTGTTTTCGCCTTTATTCATGTCACTGCTTATAAATGCATGTGGTGTGTGGGGGTGTGAAAAGCACCTCCATTTTAAAGGGCAGCACTTGGGTGAGGGCAAAATATAGAACACACATCACACCCCAGTTGTAAGCCTTTAACACAGGTGTGTTAGTGGAGACCCCTCCTGTTTGGTTATTGTTTGTTGGACTCACAGACCGACCGAGGCGAATGCCCCCTCCACCCCCACATCCCCAGCGCCTCCATTGTGATGTCATACCCAGATCGAGCTGCTCGTCTGCAGCTGGTCGGAGCGCTAAAGTGGACATTTTGGGTATTTTAACACCTGCCTTCAGACAATGAAAATGATGGGATTAATGGACCAAAACGGGGCTATACTAATAATCTGCTCCAAATCCAGGTGAAATAAGCCCCACATAAAAGGGTTGTATTTATGTAAAACTTTCAATTCAATTCTTAGGTGACTACTACTGTAGGTTGGGAGAGGATGGAGAGAGCTTTTCCTCTTCAGTGGTACTTACTCATCTACCTGGATCTACTTACTGGTTCCTGGTGCATCTTTAATCCTCAATGATACTTGATTGATTACAATTACTCTGGTCAGCCAGAAGGCAAACCTTGATTAAACATTAGTTGTTACCAATCCAGCACTCCAAGCAAGCAGAGCTGATGAGATCTGTGGTGAGTAGATGCACTGCAGAGGCCAAAGAAGAGGTTTCATTCAGAGGTGAAAGGATCTACAAGCCTACAAAACACAAACGACAGTGCGGCCGTCCGCTGCTCCCTTAATGACAGAGTTTCTGTTTAATTTTAGCTGAACCAACATGTTCACCTCGCCACAAGTGTTGTGTTTTCGTCAGAACACTTCACTTTGCAGGACTAATACGTCGCCAGTGGAAATGCGTGTATGCCAGATGTGTGTTTAAGTATAGTTTACACACGCTGGACATCAGAGCCGCACCAGTCAGTGAAAGTACCGGCTGCCAGCGAACGCTGTATTTAGGGCTTATGTTGGTGCATAGCGGGCTTCCATGCTTCAGCTGGCTTGTCTTTATCCATATCATTTGGGACAGAATGGAAATCTCATTTTCTAGGACTCTGTCCCATTTACAACCTGCGATGGCCACGTCCCAAAATCCTTCCAGACCAAAAAAAAGATGCCGTTGCGTCGAAGCAGACAGTGAATCCACCACCCCGGTGCTTGGGGAATTCCTTTCAAACTCATGTCAGACCTTCAGCAAATTGAAATTGAAATTGAATTTTGCCGAAAATTGACCCGGCTAACCCTTTGGTGAAGGAAAAATACACAAGCCATTCATTCATTTCAAAGCCCACCTTTTTAAATTTCCTGTGAAGTGCAGCAGCATCTGCTGCGTAAATAAAGTTCATGGGTAGAAGATGTGATGGGAATTTTCAATTCCATTTACCTGAATGGCTTAATAGAGTCCCTCAGCAACAGGCAGGAATAGCTGGGGGAGGCCCTGATGGCTGCACAGAGGCAGCAGGAAGTATGGGGACTGAGCGCAGCTGTCATCTATGAACTATCCATCCATCATGTCATTGTCACTTAAATGGATTTCATCCTCACGTCTTCCCCTCTGGGCTGGTTCCGTTCTCTCTCTCCTGCGTATTAAACTTGCATGTGCTCCAGACAGATGGGAGCAGCGGCTTCAAAACTATATTCCATAAACAAGTCCTTCTCCCTGCAACAATTGGTCATCCATAAACATGCAAGACAGTAAACGGATACTCAGACGGTCCCCAGCACAAACCGACGGGTGCATTAAAGGTCAGCAATAATTATCCGAATTGTGAGTTTAATCTGCCACAGTTGTTGTGACATTAAAAAAGAAACGCCACATTGCCTCTGCCCTTTTGTGGACAAAATGAAGACAAAATATTGAAGGTATGAAGACTTCCATCTTGTGCTGTTATCGAGTATCTGACCACGAGCAGAGTTGCATATTTAATAACTGACACCAAGCTAATGATCAAAATGCCCTCCTGCTCTGGTGATACAGCTCCCACTTTGTGTTGCTGCCCTAAAATTACACACTTGCTCCCCTTTTGACTTTCTGAGAGCTGAATCAGCACTTAAATCAAACCTTCTGAATGTTTTTTTCTGCATGGAAGGTGAGCAAATGATCTAAGAACCGTTGGCCTTGCAGAGTGTTTTCCACCTGTCTGTGATTCAGTGTTACGGTCCCCTATTCTTCATGCAACCTTCCCCCGGGGGACTCAGGGGATGAGGCAGGAATAATTGAAAAAGGAAAGGAGCAGAGAAAAGGTACTGTTCCTATATGTAGCCCTGCAGTCAGCTCCGGGAGGAGAGAGCGGCCAAACGGGGAGAAGATAATACAATAAATGAAAAATGGAGAGCAGGACATGCAGCAATTAAAGCGGAAAAAGCCAATGACACAGCGTGGGGGGGGTGCAGCCATGTCGCCTTTGCTCGAACCCTGCCCTTCCTCTGTCAGATGATCTTTGGTGCCTGTCACCCAACCGTAACGCATCATTGATCAGCCAGACCTCTCAACCACTTAAAGCCACTTAAATGTATCCGTACATCCACATGATATAGAAATGACAGCCATCATAATTCTTAGTTAATGGCCACAAACTCAGAATTGTGTTTATTCTGATCCTGTCAATTCCTATCAGCATCATTCTGTATCTTTTTGTAGTCTTTTTCTTTTGTTTTTTGCCCAAGACTGACAGCCAATGACATGAAACTAAATAGACCAATAGAATTGATTCCTCCCACGCCATCGCCATTACTAGGCGAATGATACCTTCCATCCAACACCTTCTTCCACTCACTATAAATTATCCTCAAAGCCACAAATCAGTGGAGCAGATTGTGCAGCCTTCCCCGAATGGAGCCTTGACAATGATTGAGGTGTAATTGTGTGCGTTGGTGATCAAGGCGAAGAAAGAAAGAAAATCAATGCCTTAACTAAAGGAGTTGGTGAATTATTGATGAGGAGTATGTAATGGGATCTCACGTTTTTCTTCCTCCTCATGTTGAACTGCTGGCTGTTCAGGCATTTCCAGGAGGTGCCCACAGCACCACAGACGAGTTCGATGAAATACTTCCCTGTATAATAAAGAAAGGACTCTCAGGTCTTGGTGAGAGATTCACTGCCCCCTGTTATCCTGGGATTTTGGGTTCTCATTCTTGAACTTCTCTCCAGAAAATAACTGTTTACAATGAAAACTGTTCAATTCTTACAAAATCAGTGTCTAGATTTTAGTTTTGTGCGTGTAATTTATCACCAAGTGCCATTTTGATTCTGTTGATCAAGACTAGGTGCGCGTTGAGGCGACGCTAAAAACAACACTGTCAGCTCGCGTCACAGCCCTTTTCCTACCTTTTCAGTTGGAAAAATGAGAAGTTTGAGTGTTTACCCACATCTCAGTATGCTGTTTGTTTGCACAGAGAAGGCAGACATCACTTCTGCCTGGCTGGAGTAGAGGCAGAAAAGGAGAATGAGCGGTAGAGAGCAGCCAGGTGAGACCTGAAAGCTGCCTTTGTGTGGCAGCTGGCAGCGGGAACACTGCCTTTCACTGTGGAATACACCCCTACACACACATACTGTACTCTACATGCTGGCCTTATTGGAGAGGCCGTTTAGCCAAGAAAAAACGTTAAAAACCGTTACAAGCCGGCTCCGCTAACAAAGACAGCGCTCAAATCCAAGTTTAACGGACTTTCAGAGCCACAACGGCATCTGTTCTCTGCTTCCAGAGCTACATTTTAAACTCCCATCTTTTCTCTTTCGCCTCACCTTGACTGCATCTGGCACGGTTCAAACAGAGCCTGAAGGACATGAGAATGCCACGTCCTGTCAGTGGAAAATGCAGCTAATATCAGTCAGAAATGATCCATCTGCAAGGTCTGAGCAGCTTTCATAAATATAAATTTGTAATTAAAAGCCATCTGTGGCATTTAGTGAGATCATCATCATCGTCATCATCATCAGAGGTGTATGGGATGATATTTATAATTCCAATAAATGCCCACTGATGACATCAAAGCTCTAATAAAAGCAATTTCGGTGTTCTTTCAAGGTTTTATCATAGTATATTTTATAATATCAGTCAGGGCAGCAGATTTGGTGTTAACGGCCTTTTCAGTTCCCATTTGTTTCATTTAATAAAAGCATCTAAAAATGTGAATCCTCGAGTGTGTCCAGTGTTATTCATTACAGCCTAAATTCTTGTTAGGGTGTCTGTGTCAGTTGGAGGACATCAATTCTGCCTCTGTGCTGATCTGTATTCTTGTTTGTTTACTTCTTTGTAGGAGGGGCCAGGCACCATGAGGCTGCGAGCCTCGCCTGAGAAATCACCTTTCATCACACGCAGCTAGACGGGGCAGCAGAAGACATGCACGCAGACGGAGGAGCGGCACATGCCACAGTGGAGACCGGCTAACTCGCACGTCCGACCACAGGGGAGAGCAAATGGGGAAGAGACTGGAGAAGGGAAGTCGGTAAGTCAGATTTGGTGATTCTCAATGGCAAAGTGGACTGGGCCACACTCAGAGGCAGTGATGTCCTTGTTACCACATTGTCCTCCATTAGAAGCTCCCTGTTAGAAGTCACAAACCAGTCGCCCCCCCTGTGAGGCTAGAGAGCTGAGGGGCAGAGGAGAAGAGAAGCAGAGGACGCAAGAGAGGCCGAGCTCAACGAGGAGACCGTGACAGGACCCATGCAGGCCCGTAAGAAGTATGTTCTGCTGGGCTTGTGTGCGTGCTGCTGGCTG
Organism: Takifugu rubripes; assembly: GCF_901000725.2. Classification (NCBI taxonomy): domain Eukaryota; kingdom Metazoa; phylum Chordata; class Actinopteri; order Tetraodontiformes; family Tetraodontidae; genus Takifugu; species Takifugu rubripes. Next base: position 10,307,337 of record NC_042296.1, on the reverse strand, counting down.
GTCCTCTTTTACTGGGGTGGAGGAGTCCAGCTCCGTGTGTTCCGCATGCTGACGAGGCAGCGGGGCGAGGTGGTGCGCCCCTGGCCCAACTGGACCGACCGAGCCTTCCTGCCGCGCTACGCCCACCTAGATGAACTCCAGACAGACCCAGGAATACCTGAGTCTTCCAGCCAACGGCGTCAGGCTTGGTCCACTGTTTATAAAGACAGTCGCTGTCGCATGGAGACATGTTTTGACTTCTCGCGATGTCGCCGTAGGGGACGGGAAGGCTTCAGGGTGTATATCTATCCTTCTGAGAAAAATGATCGGATGTCAGAAAGCTACAGGAAGATCCTGACATCCATATCAGAGTCGCGATACTATACATCGGATCCCCATGAAGCGTGCCTGTTTGTGTTAGGGATAGACACCTTAGACCGGGACCAGCTCTCAGGTCAGTTTGTGGCCAATGTGGATGAACGTATTCGTGGCTATCCGCTGTGGAATGATGGGCGGAACCACTTGATCTTCAATCTGTACTCGGGCACATGGCCTAACTACACAGAGGACCTCGGTTTTAACATCGGACAGGCCATGCTAGCCAAAGCCAGCCTCAACACGGAACATTTTCGCCAAGCGTTTGACGTCTCCATCCCACTCTTCTCAAAGGATCACCCGCAGAAGGGTGGCGAGCGGGGCTGGCTGGTGAGGAACACCACCCCGCCTCAACGAAAATACCTGCTGATGTTCAAAGGGAAGCGCTACCTGACAGGCATCGGCTCCGACACCAGAAATGCTCTCCACCACATCCACAACGGGAAGGACATAGTGTCGCTGACGACATGCCGCCATGGAAAGGACTGGGAGAAGCACAAAGATGCTCGCTGTGACCACGACAACCTGGAATACGAGAGGTGAGTCCAGATTTAAGACTGCTGAATTTTTCTTTATTCGTAAAAATCAGGGTTATGGAGTCTGTTTTATTTGGCTGTAAGATGTCGCTGACTTAGTATCAGCAGAATCTTTCGGTTCTCATTGTTTATTTCTCTCCGTTAATGGCTACAAGTTTTAGCTATGTAATGACCATGTTTGGAGAGATTTGGAAATGTAGATTATTGGTGAGTTACTGGGACTGTTAGAGAACTGAGCTGCCCGACCTCCAAAACACTTTTGGGTATCTTATTGTATCATTTTTTAAGTAGATGGTGTTTTGGTGATTTCTCACCTAAACGCTGCACTTACAGTTGGGACCAAGAGCCTACAAGGTTCTAAAAAGAGCTCCTCGGTACAAGGGATAGAGTCAGATGGTAGACAAGAGGCACAAAAGAGCAGAAATATTATTGTTAAATAGCTGTAGGCTAATTGTGTACTTGGTTTGTTGAGTCATTTCTTTTTATGACACACTGGTTATAAAACAGGTTTATCAGGGATTAACCTTGGCAGAAAGGTTCAGTCTGAAGTGGGTGCAACAGAACGTGCTTTTCCTGAGGTTGAGTGTCATCCAAACATGAAAGACGAATTTATATTTGTTGTGCCATATTCAGTAGAATTTTCTGCTGAAATGACTCCTGGCCCTCAGGAGTTATCAGCCACCCTCAAATCAACGTTGAGCGTAAAGAATTTCACTTTGAACAAAATGACTTCAGTGTTTGTGCCAGGTTCAGCAGCTGGAAGGTGGTTCTGATCCAAGCACTCCACTTCCTGCTGCAGCCCACTAGCAGCTACCTCAGGGTCTGTTTACTTTGGGCCTGCGCGGCAGAGCAATGGAGGCTGTTCAGCACCATATGAATGGGCTCATTTATTTCACACATAGGCCACTCCTCAGAAACCAGGGTGGCCGTGTGTGTGTGTGTGTGTGTGTGTGTGTCTGTGTGTGTGTGTTCCATGTGGTATTTTTAGTTAGATTTGGATGCTGCAACGGCTCCGTGTGTGAAAGCGTGTGAATGGGAGAAACAGTGAGAGAGACAGCTGCTGTTTGAGGGAAGAAAAGCTCGCCCCCCCCCCCCCCATCTCTCCATTGGTCCTTCACTTAATTGTTTTTCATTAATACTTGTGTATGTGTGTGTGTGTGTGTGTTTATTTTCTCAGTGGCAAAATTAAAGATTTTTAAAGTGCGCATTGATTCCCTCAGGGCTGATACATTGATCCATGGTGGAGGGGCTTCACAACCTGTGTGTGCATGTGTGAATGCGCCGGGCAGAGGTTCCTGTTCGCGTTAAATCTGTCTGCCCTGGTGACACGTTCACACATTCATTTCCTCCATTTCTGCACCTGAAACGCTGGTGCACCCGAAATAACTGCCCATCAGTGTCACCACTTGAAACACACACAGCTGACAGTGTCATTGGGTGGGTGTGTGGGTATATATATATATATATATGTGTGTGTGTGTGTGTGTGTCAGTGAGGCTCTTATAAGGTGGCACCAGGTTAATGAGCACATGCACCAGGTGCACTGGCAGATTAGCCCTGAGGGACCTGGATAAGGTGGCTGGGAGAAGAGGAGGAGGGAGAAGGAAGGGAGGGCAAATCTCTCTATTACAGTATCATTTGTTTTTTACTACTAAAACACCACCAGTAAAAATAATTATATTGTTTGGATATTTGACCAGGACCTTTTACACCCTGTGCTACATGACTTTATTGGTTCTATTGATGCTGTAGTGTCGGATGAGCCAATTTCTGTCTCTTTTTCTCTGGGAATATTTGTGTTTTCAGTCCTTCCGTGTCGATGCGTGGAAGGGCAAGGAGCTCACAGAACAGAGAGCTACCACGGAGTCTACAGAACCTCAGTGGCGGTTCTGACTGGAAACACGTGCGTGTACAATGATTCTGTGATGTCAGAACGTAAACATATGCATTTCTTGGTTTGGAGGGGAAAAAAAGAAAATGAGGTTGGGTTCTGCGGGTCTAACAAACACACATTTCCACCCAAACAAACCAGTTTAGGAACAGACTGGTGCAGGGTTGGACCGCAGTACTGGGACAGTCTTAAGGGGATGCCGCAGGCTTTCTTTCCCTCCTACAATATTTATGTTACATATGTTTTTCTTTTCCATGCAGGACTGCTGGGTAGGCACACAATGCATTCCTCTTTTGGCCTCATGGAACACTGATTCCACAACAATATTTGTATAAATCTGCTTTCAGAGCAGATTATTTTTGATATGTTTATCGACAGCTTTTTTTATTAATGTAATTTCCTCTTCTAAAATATGAATATTATTGGTAACGGATGGCCAAAAATCTCATTAAAATCTGCCACAGGGCAAAAATACTCTTAATAGGAAGAGAATGTGCCTGGAAATACTTTTCTGCTCTGTTGAATCGGTGTGTTGAGTTTGTGCGTGTTTGGATTATTACAGATGACAGCAGCGAAACAGGCCAAAGTAGCTAAGACACGTTGGAGGTAAAACCCCAGTTGTCAGGGTCCCCAAAGGGCACCAGAGCAACAAGACAGAGGCAGACGTGAATGTCATGTTGTAGAAATGACAACAAATGGGGGGGAAAGCAGCGGGATAGTGCAGGCAATGTGCACAAAAAAGGAAATATTATACAGGTCGGAAAGGGGGGTGGGAAGGGAAGAGCGGAGCAGAGCGAGGGGGGATCGGAACGGGATTCTTAAAGTGAGGGTGAAGCTGTTCGGCAGTCTAATGGCCTATTTTCCCTCACTTTAGAGCATTCTCTAAGAAAAGGGAAGAGAAACATTCAGGCTACAGCGAATGTAAATGAGCGGGGGTGTGAAAAACAGAAAGGGACAGATATTTAGGAGGTACAAAAGGTACAGCAGAAAACACTTTGCAGCCCCCTTTCAGACCAACCTTGGGTTTTTTCTTTCTTTTTATATAAATGGGAACCAGAGGGTGAACTGGATGGGGTTCAAGACATGGGGAGGACGTGTAATGGCTAAACGCTGTACCTCTCTGTCTTAAATGGCCTTGGCCTGCAATGGGTCATTATTCATGACCCTGCTCGGAGGGACTCAAGGTTGAAAGAGAGAGCTATCAGACTTTAAAAGCTGGGTAGCTGTACAGGATGGATGCTGCATACTAATCAGACAAAAACAGGCAGCAGACAATGATTTAATAGTTCTCCAGCCATGGTTAGCGTTAAGACCTGCTGGAGATGTGCTCCCGCGTATGGAGTTCGTACAGGAAATCTTGTCCTGAGTAATAACTGAAGAGCGGAGAAGAACAGTGTCATCGTTAGACGCAGTCGCTCCATCTCAGCAACCGATGTTTCATTTAATAAGTTTACAGTTCTCACAATATTTGCATGATTTGAGATTTATGTGAAATAAGACCTGCTGCAGTCTGCAGTAATTAGGGGCTGTGAAATTATAGCTCTGACGTGTGTGTGTGTGTGTGTGTGTGTGTGTGTGTGTGTGTGTGTGTGTGTGTGTGTATGTGTGCGTGTGCGTGTGCGTGTGTGTGTGTGTGTGTGTGGTCAGTCTGTTTGGAATTCTTGGAAACCATAGGCAGCCTTGCAATTCTCTGGCACTCGTTCACTCCATCCATTCTTTTTGCATCGCTCCAGCTTGTGTATTTTTAATCCCCACACGCACACGCGCACGCACACACACACACACACACACACACACGTTCTGCTTTTATCTGGTCAAACATATTTAGAGAGCAGGGAAGTCGAAGCCGTGCAGAGGCCTCCAAATGAACACTGTTCGCAGGATGATGTGAGAAGTACCTGGTGGATCGGAGGAGTGAAAGCAGCTCTTTTATGTTTGGGTCCAGCTTTTTGAGGGGCAGCTTTTTGTTGCTCGTGAGTGACCGAGAGCACCTTCGAAGGCTGTTTTAGAACTGGAACTATGACTGAAACTATCTTTGCTCTTCTTCATTGGGAGGTTTGTTGACGTGTAAGAGTCTAGTCGGGTTGCACGATCGTCCCCGGGGACGTGACTCATGTAGCCCGGATCCTTGGATGAGCTGGAAGCTGCTCCTCACAGGACTTGATCTAAACACGTTCTGATTATGTCTAGAAGCTCTGTGGTCTGTTAGGGTCTGATCTTGAGTTTAAAAACTCCAGGAACAACTCACAAGAGTATCAAGGTTGATGTCATGTGACAAGCAGCTATTTTGAAAATGTGAGTGATGCTCTCGTGCACTGCTGTGAGTGCTGGTAAAGCCAGTTAGGGTGTGATCATGTTGTTATTTACAGCTCACTCTGGTTAGTTCAGCAACACTTGGGAAGCAACATGGGAATTCTTCAGGTTTTTGATGTGCCACGTGTGCCGCGTGTGCCGCGCCTTTCTTTATAGTGATGAGGTCATCTGTCATTATAATCCCTGCGCTTAGAGTGGACACATTTACACGTGCATATTCTCTGTCTCACTTCACAGCGTCCATGCATCATCTTCACCGATGCATAGCCTTCATCTCTTCCTCCTCCTCCTTGTCTTCCTCCTCTTCCTCCACGTCCTACAGCTGACTGCAAACCCCCTGCCACTTTTTTAGCCTTACTCTGCATTATTCATGAATAGAACCTGGTTCTCTATAGGTCAAACTTCTTTGACAGCACAGATGTCTTTGGTGTTACACACAGTAGACTTACACTCTGTGAGAAACACACACACACACGTGTAACCACCCCTCCCTCCTCACAGGACCTGACAGCATTTACTCCCACTCTGAGCGGATGGAGCCGGACCTTGAACCCTTCAGTGAAATCTGACTTAATGTAATCCCTTCCGTAGAGGTGCCAGATCAGGAATCCGCCACGTTGTCCTCTCAGTAAGGTGCTCCTGACCACCTGTGCTGCTGCAGTTGCCACACCATCTTCTTAGCCTATTTTATTACTCTGCAAAACATTACAAAATAAAAACTTCTTTAAATAATGGCAAATTTATGCATGTGTATTTGCCATTCTGTGCAAAAATGTGCCTGGTTTGCAAGAAAAGACACACAATAAATAAATTACAGAGCCACGATTATAACGACTATGTAAGAAACACCTTTAATGTGATGCTCCTGGTTAAGTGAGCATCAAACAGAGTGAGAGAGAACTTTGTGATAGGCTTTAGTCTTCTTAGCAGGTGGATTTTGTAACTGTTGGACAGAGTTGGCCTCATTGTACATGAATGATAAACATTTAAATAAAGAAAAAAGGTGCCCATTAATTAAATGGTAAATGAGCTATTCTCAGTTTTGGCCACTCGATCTATCACAGGAATCAGCTGTTAAATTAAAGTCTCTTTTCTTTGTGCGAATGGAGCTCTGCTTATCTGTTGATGACTACTGATTCGTAATTGACTCTCAAACTCCGTTGGCAATAGCAGTTAGGAGTCAGCCGTGACTGTGGAGAAGTCCAATTTCAACATTTATTTAATCCAAGTTGAGAACTTTTGTGATAATGTGACTAATTAGACTCTTTGTGATGACAGAATTCAGGACTAAAATCAGAGATAAGGACCTGCCACACTGTCGTAGTTCAGAGCTGCACTTTTCTTTTTGGAACGATGTCATTGGATCCACTCGTCTGTTGTCATCCAACGTGACACGAGCGTCAGCCCCGGCATCGCGGCGGCATCACCGCTGCCTCTCAGCGAGAAGCTGCTGGTTAGTTCCGTAGCAACAGGAGAACTTCCTGTGTTAGACATCTGTGGCAGTGCAGCGGCTCAGGACCGAGCCTCCATCCGACCTTCACGCTTTGCTGTACAGTAGGAATCGTTGAAACTAAAAGCTGACATAATTGTTTTTTTCTCTGTTTAAGAAAGAGGCGTCAGGCTTCCTGACAACGTGAGGCTGAGATTCCCCTGACTGCCAGGCTCAGGTGAGGCTTCGGCTTTAACGAAGCAGACAGCCTCGCAGGTTGTTTTTTCATTCTCAAAAAAGTCTGACAGAACCTTCACACATGCGGTTTTTGGCCAAGTGAGAAGTAAATTGTCTTTCTTAGACCCTGTTCGAAGCAAATCATGTTACTCCTTTTAAACCACTATTGCAGATGGAAAAAGTTCTTCATTTAAATGTGGCCGTCACCAAACCATTCAACACCCTCCTTGGATGCTACAGTACCAGTATTGAAATATTAGCCTCTTCTTTTTTCTCCCCTCGCCACAGAGTCAGGATTTCAGTGATTATTCCCATTTTTCTTTAACCTGTTTGATGGTGATATAGCGTACATCATCTTGTCATCCGTACAATGATTCCACACTCACACTCACATCCCTCCGAGTGTGGCGTGGCCAGTGCCCAGGCATAAGGAACCTTTATCTGTAAAACCAAAAAGTCCAGTGTAGAGATGTCGCTGCGCCGTTTGTCAGGTGCTGATCAGGTTCCTTCTGGAAGACTGTTGTTTGGCCCCAGGCCGAACTCACTAGTATGGATGTCCACTTAATGGGTGCCCATTCAGCACCCTAATGGGCCCTTTATCAAGACCGGCTAACACTGCAGCGATCATAGCAGGAAAAGCCTCTGGCCAGCTCACTTGCTTTTGTCCAGGCCAACTGGAGCGTGAGAGCTTTGACAATGACAATGCAGCCGAGGGAGGCTGAGAGAGACACATGGAGGGAGACATTTTTCACTCCTTATACAGTTAAGGAACCAAACGTCCGCCGAGCGGACTGGATTTCACTTGTTCACTGGCTTTTAAAAAGCATCGATTTGACCTGTGACCTCACCGCCGCATGCTCTTTCAGTTTGCGCCCCAGTGATCACGGAGACGGGAAAGATGAGAGTGGCACTGTCCCATCGGTAGGGGACTGCTGGGAAGACAGAAAAGCCCATTCTTAAACGTCTTCATAGCATTCCTTCATGAGAAAGCTCAACCTCAAGGAGGGACGCTGTGCAGAATCCATCATGGCTTAGAGGCTGAAACCAATAGAATGAAGACAGCAGCCAAATCATTACTCACAGACGAGCAGCAGTCAGTCCGGGTTCTGCTGCTCAATTAGTCGGTCCCAGAACCAATGAGAGCTTTCTTCTACGTCTTCTCGGGGGCCCCATATTGTCTTAAAATTTAGGTCAGAAAATGTTGTTTGAGTTAGTTTGCAATAAGATGAAAAGGCTTTTTTAATAGCCACTTTTTTCCCCTTTTCTTTGATGTGGGATGAAGCCTTTCGATTGGCCGGTGCCTGAGATGAAAGACTGATAGGCAGAGATATTCTGAATCAAAGGCCTGACTAATGCGAGCCGAAACTGTCAGCGTTAAACCGATGCGTTCGCGTCGCTCCGTTTCCAGGAGCGGAGCATTGGGGTCAAACTGAGATCTGTTTGAGGCCTGCAGTCATTTATACACAGAGTGTTTTTCATAATCTCTCATCTAGACTGACATTTTCTACATCTCATCTTGAAGTTGACAGTTTAAGGTCACTGTGAGATTTTCTATCTGATGGCTAAAGGAGGAAAACGGACTAACTTTGGCACATTTTCTGATCTGTCGCTCTGACGGCTGAGGATTTCTGCCATGTTTCTGCAATCCACTTATAACAGCCCGAGAAAATGAGCTGAGGAACCGCAGGGGTGCAGCCTTCCATCCAAGCTATTCTAAAGCCACCGGCTTTTGTTTTACCTGAGCAGGATTTATTTACAGACACTACTTGAACCTCACCTACGTTTCATGCCTTTATTGAAGGAGGGCTGCTCCTGCGAGTATAGCGGAGGCATGCTTTTAAAATTAATAAGTAAACAGCTTTAAAAGTGCCCTTTTTGTAGCAGCCTTCACATAAGTGGAGTACACAGTTTCTCTTAACCCCCTGACTCGTGTGGCGTCAGAGGAGTTTTGAAATGAGATCCACCGTGTTCGCTGTGTAGCCAACACCTCTCAGTCAGGGGTGAACAGTTTTTCCAGGATGGGTTCTGTTAGTATCCGTATCCCTGCTTCTTTTGTAATGCAATGCCCTCATTATCAGTGGAGGAGCCTGTGCATCAAGATGTGTTCCAGTGCTTTGCTCCAGACAATAGAACACAGGTGTCTCAGATAAGACCTTATATTCTGCCGCCGCCTAAATCAAAAAGGTGCGGAACTTCATGAATTACTCATGAGTTCTGCTGTTGGATTCTTTAATGATAGTCGGGCTGGGACTGCTCTATACCTCTCGCCTGTTCTCCTTCTCCATCTCGCTGATGAATGAGAAGCAAGTGCAGAGAGGAAGAAAGGGAGGAAAAGTCACAACTTAGCCTTGACTGATCTCAAAATGTCTTTTTTATGTGTCTGAAACTGCACCATAGGCACAAAACCCAGCAGCCACTCTGCAGCGCGGGGCGCGTGATGTATGGCCCGCCATACGGAACGCATCCCTAACGAAAGAGCCTCCCTCCCAATGCTGAACATGCGGACGCTCCTGCCACTTCGGCGAGCAGTGGAAAAAATAGGCGTCTTGTTCCGTCCACCTGGTCAAGCCAGAAGGCGTCTATTTAGAATTTAGAATGTAAACTAAAGCTAATTTTAGTCACATTACACATGTCATTACCAACACAATGAAGTCATCGGCGTAAATGCTCACTCCAGCAAACAGGCGTCTGTCTTTATCACAGACCTTCATGGGAGGATCCAAATCTAGAAGTCTCGCTAAAAAAACAGGAATGTAGAGTTATAGCGCCCTGTTTACTGAACAAACATGTTTACTTCCCTGTAACAGATAAGTCATGGTTTTTATGAGCAGATCACAGTTTAGAGGCGCTTCACTGGTGGTAAATTTGAAACTGCCGTTCTGTAACGTTTCCATCTGAAAGCATCTAATACCCGTGTGAGCGTAGCGCACAGTTGCACGTGGTCTTCTTTAAGCTTCATTTGAAGGATAGATTCCAAACCCTTAGCACAACAAGTTTGTAAAGCGAATAATTGTAATTTCACCATTTTACTGACATGTTTTGAGAATAGTGACTAAAAAGTTGCTGTCAAAAACAATTTCAGGGGAATATTTTAATAATTGATGGGGTTAATCAGGATAGTTTAGCATAGTTTAGTAGTTCTAGTATAGCATCCAGTAAAACAGCAGAAGAACCCAGTATAGCAGATATGGCTGTTGAGATATTCTGGTCTGGACCAACTGTCCAATCACCTTTGCACTGAAGCTTTCCAGCTATGAGCGAGACTAAATTAAAATTATGAATCATGAATGCCTTCTCGCTGCACCTTTGACTAGTTCATTTTTAGCCTGGTGTATTTTTATTCTCTGCTCTGATCATCTTAAGCCAGAGCTACTATTGGCTGTTGGCATCTACTACAATGACCACTAGCAGTGGGGAAATGGCACTGAGGGTCTCTCCCAACCGTCCGCTCGCTGCCAAACACCAAATGACAGCTTTGCATGCACATTCCTCCAGACAAGCTTTCCCTCTTTCCTGGCTGCTGCTGCTCTTTCATTCACTCTCAACACGAGATGCAGAAAGACGCTCACGCCCCGCTCGGGTTTCTCGCCGGGTGCCCAGTTGGCAGCGTCCCGCTCCTCCAGTCCTGCTTCTGTCTTATCAGCTGTCCTCTGGTTATCACTCCATCCACTGTCAGTAAGCGCAGCCGCCTGCCTCTGAATCCACAGTTCTTCCCGCCCTCACAGCAGGAGCCTTCACACACTTTGCTCATCTTTAACATGTTCGGCACGTGTTTTGGTTCCTCTGCTCTTCTGCCGCTCCAACATCGCCCTGTAAAGCTGGCCGTGGGTTGTGTGCGCCGTCCCGCTCATTTTTGCGTGAATTGTGCCTCCGTTTCTCCCTGTTTTCTTTATTTGTCGCTTTCTCGAATCTCCATGGAGTGACAGAGAAGTCGAAGCAGTATCCATTCTTAAAGTAGGAAGCACTCTAATTTAAGCCAGTGCGGCGTTATCTCTGCAACGACATGCTTGCACTGCAACCTTAGCGGGACATTTTCCATCCCATCTTCAACTACATCTTTCCAATTTCCATTTGAGCTGATACCAGCAGACTTTTACTGCATTACTGAGCAGCTCCCACTCGCACCATAAACTGGGAAAAAAAGCAAAAATATGCAGAGAATTGTTAAAAAAGCTAATAATTCTCACAGTTGGTAGTGAGTTATTTTTAATGAACTACTAGTAAAAGTAAAGCAAAATAGCTTTTATGTGCACCCTTCTGCCAAGGAACCACTGGAACCATATGGGAGCTCCTGCTGCTGTACACGCCAGCGTTTCCTGACATCAGCACTGACATGCAGTTAAAAACAGGGAGCGGGCCTAATTATTGTTTCCTGCTTCTTCTCCGTTATTGTCCACATGAAGGATGAAGACCCCCCACTGAGAGACATCTCCTCCTGATGTATTTGCTCCAACGCGGCAGCAATTTGTCCGATATCTTTCAACGTTTATTGTGGCCACCTTGGAATTTACCTCCGGCATTAATATGTCAAATGAATAAAAGCACTTGGAATCGCAACGAGAGCGGAGACGATCCAGACTGTCGCAGCCGGAACTCAGTTGTCTTTGTGCTTCAGATCCAGTGCGCCCACCCTGGCTCTGCTGCTCACTAAGTATGTCCATGCAAGCACTTACAAACACTCTGTCACACTCCATCATGGTCTCTAATGGGGTAGGAGCTGATGGAGTAGCCAGGCCTGCTCAGCAGACAGCAGCAGAGTGAATCTATATTCAGTCCCTTCCTCCTCCTCCTCTTCCTCCTTCTCTGGAGCCCAGTGAACTCAAGGGGAACCTCGGATGCAATGAATATGCTGTGATCTATGGAAGTGGCCTCTCTTTAGGAATCTTTCATTGTGCACGTGCATGCATCTGGTCATCTTTGTCATTTGGGTGCCACTGCGTCCACGGGGAGCGGCGCTCATTGGTTTTGTGCAATGCATCAGCAGAAACGTGCAGCAGACGAGCGATAGGGCGGAGCCTGCTCAGTGTCCTGTAAACGCAGCTCCCCGTGTCTGCGGCCTTCCTGCCACAGCACCTCTCAGATTAATGCAACAATGATTAAACCTGAAGCTTTATTGATCCTCGAGGAGAAATTCTCTTCTTACACACGTCAGCTAGTGGAATCTGGTGTCAGCAGCCGCTTCTCTGGCTCCAGAAAACATCTTGTAAATATCCTTGGACATTTGCTGGTGTTTTGACTCTTTCTAAGTGTGAAATTGTCGGCATCCAAAGCAAAGTATCAAAGGCTTCTACAGCTGTTTGAGGAAATCACAGGCTCTAAATTTTGTATCTGCCTTGTGATTGAGAACAACCTGGAAACCCCCCCTGCAATATGTTGTCTCCTAACTTCCTGTCTGTTCTTGGAGTGGGAAGGTGTCAAGCACTTATTATACTGTTGATTAGATTACAAGCAGAATCGAGGTAAGATTAATGTATATGAAGCTCAAAATTGCCAGGTAAAGAGTTACATAGAAATAAAAGTAAATGATTACTGGTGTTATTCATCTATCTGCAGTAGCTGGCTGAATGTATTCATCCTATTCCCGGTGCCAAAGAGGGCTTGTGTGAATTATAGATTGTAGAATTATAGATATTATAGCGGACTTCCTGCCCCAGAGCAGAAATAACCGTTTTCTGCAGGTCCAGAACACTGATCAGCTCTTTCCAATCCTTCTGTTCTCATGTTTAAAACATATTACACTCCTGGCACACATTTAACATTCTGTAGCTTTGCCTGACACTGCCATGAATACTGCAAAACCTTATGAATTTCATTTGTATATATTTTTCTGCCAAAGTAGACTTTATGCTAATCTATAGTTTATGTGATACACAGTGTGTATCTAGCGACTTGTGTCTGCTTTTATTTTATCCAGACTTCTGCAAGTTTTCTCAAAGCTTCTTGTCTATGTATTCGTCCTCCCTTCAATGTCCAGAGTTCAGGATCAGATGTTCTGCTGATGTCTGCAATGATGTTGTGAACCAGGTAGGAAGATGCTGGTGTCAGAACCAGGGCAGTAAAATGCTAATGTGTCGCCTGTGTGGGATAGTAAACTGCTATTCCAGCACATTACTGCATGAGGGCTGGTCCACTGGTGAGAGCCAGATAATCTTGTGAGGCTTTGACAGAAAAGATTTGGCTTTCATTAGAAACTCAGCTTAACTGTGGGTGTACAATGGAGCTATTAGCCTCCAGTGGCCTTTAAATTCATTAAGCCTGTGATCAGGGCTCTATCTGTATTGAGATGTTTTTGCTCACTGATTATTGGCTGGATAGTTGTTTGATCCTCCCTGTCCGATTGAGGTTATCTGGTGGGATTTGAAAACCAAGAAAGCGAAAGTCTGCTGCAGGCAAAGGCAAATTATTAGTTTACTGTGGTCTCGCTCTGCTTTTCTGCTCTTTTTTAACCAGCCCGACCTGTTTCCCTCTCTCCTCTTTCTTATGGTAATGCTCCACTGATCTGTGTCGGGAAATTGCCAGTTCACCGAGGGCAGCTCCGGCTCTGCTCTGCTCCGAGCTGATTGCGCTCGCTCGTCTCTAATGTTGTCTTTCGCTCTGGGCTCCTCTCGCCTTATCCCTCAGCTTTAACCAGCGTCCCAACTGGACATGTTCATCCTTTCACGCCGTTCCGGGTGCTCCGGGGCGTCTGTCAGCTGACGGTGACACACACTTGTCTTTGTGGAAAGTGGCGCTAATGGTGACAGCGACAGTGCGAGTGGCTGACAGAAGCTGGGGAAAGTGATGATTTGTTGGCTTCAGCTGAAACTCCAGCAGCAGTCCAACGGCGGAGAACATAAAACACGTCAAATTGAATTCAACACCGACCCTCTGCCACCACGCTTTTTAAATGGAACTTGGGTTCACCCGGGCAGCTCTTGATTAAAACCCCGTCAGGCGCCACAAAAGTGATTGATGCAAGAACTCATCGCCACAAATCGATGTTTCATCGGCGTCTTCTTCAGAACTCTGACTACTGGTGGAACAACCACATTCATGCTATATCCACAATAAACACCTCCTCTGTTATCTTTCCCCACAAATGCAAATTTTTTATTTAGTTCTTATCACGTTGTTGTACATTTTCTTTTTTCCTGAAGACTTTCCATATTGATTGGTTATCAAGATAAAGGGAATAATGATGCTTGGTTGACGCTCGGATGCTCCCTCACCCTCTCATCTCCTCTCCTCGATCCCTCGTTGCACCAGATCGTGATTCTGACTCTCTTCCATCATGCTGGTGCCAAGTGGAAAAACCCCTCGAACCCGGATGGTTCCAACTCCAGTTAGATTAATCTTTCACCCGTGGTATCCTAGCCCACAGCAGAGATGCTACAAACTGGATCAGCACAATGATTCTGTTACTTTCTTGGTTTGGGGATGGAAAATCCCTATCAGTATTTGCCGTACTACAGTAACTGCCATGTCGGTAAGAATTTCTCATGCGGTATTTTTTGGAGACCCCCCTGGGCTGCACGTGATCATGCCAGGGTGGCGATGTCAGAGCGTTGCTTCTGGTCCAAGTCTGGTGTCTCGTTCCCCTCCTCTTCACTCATCTCACATGTCATGTTTTCCTCCCTTTTTGCATACATCTGCACTTCAAAATGTACATTTTCTTGGCTCTGAATGTGCACTCGGCGGGCCCGGTGTCAATCACCGTTTTGTTTCTGTTACATGTTCCTTATCTCGCCTCTCCAGATGTGTGAGCGGGAAGAGGAGCTGGGAAGTCACGAAGCGTTTACGCTGCTTTTGGCAACAGTCTGGTGTCTTCCAGCAAGCGCTCCGCTCTGTTCGTGTTTTCTGACCAAAGCAAAGCTCTGATTGGCTCAAGGGTTGTTCCCCACATGCCACTCAAGTCTCCTGACTTCATTAACCACTAATCTCGCAGCTGTCAGCTTCCAAGGTGGGAGCTGCAACTTCAGTCTCCCGCTCTCCTCTGTACTTTTCCCATTAGCTCTGGGGTCCCCAGAATGGGCCCACTTCCCTCAAACCAGCCAACATCAAACCAGCCAACATCAAACACTCGTCTTTTGCTACGACAACCATTTGACGTCAGCTACCCAAAGGAAATTGGAAGCTGGTGGAGTTAAAAACACTGTAATTTTTCCGTAAGGTGGAAAAGCGCAGGGAGATGAGTTGTGACTTCCAGTGGTGAAACGTTCATCCGAACGCCATCTGCAATCCGACTCCTCGGCTTTCAGCAGCGAGCCGCTTTGGGCAAAGTTTACAGCAAACAAATGAAAGTGATACGTTTGGGTTTTTTCACAGTTTTCCTCAATACTAGCTGATGTTTCGCGGCTAATTGAAGGCTAACACCAGTTTCTGTCTGACTAATGACAGCACACAAGATCAACTTTCACCACCACTGAACCTGAGGGCCAAAAGAGAAAACCAGACCTAAACACACACACACACACACACACACACACACAGGCAACATTGTTTTACTGAGGGAAGATAATGATTGTTTTTGCTCTCAATGGATCATTTCGAAGGTTTACTTGCAAAAAAATCAATCAGGTTTTGTGCAAAACAAGCTAATTTGACTAGTGTAGCGAGTCCACAGAAAAAGAAAACCTCCGTTTCAGATGTTCAGACAGAGCAGAAAGCTGCCGAGGCTTTCAGAGAAAGAGGAAGGTTTAAACGAGGGAGAATCTGCTGTGACATCCTCGTTACGCAGGTTCTGTAAGACGTTTTGTTCTTCTCAGACCACCATTTTCAGAGACCACCATTGTTTGTCAGTAACTGAGACTTCAAATGAGACGCTTTCCTTTCCAAGCGCACCGAGTTTCTTTTATCATCGCAGCCCTTTGAAGATAAAGCCGATGTACTCAGTGTTTTAAAAAAGAAAAGTGTTTCATTAGTTGTGTGGTGCTCCGCTGTGTTCTCCACTGAGTTGTTAAATCTGTCCATCAACCAGCAGATGCTGAGCCGGGAGACCCGATGGAGTTTATCTGAGCATCGTTGGCTGAAAAGTGCCTGCAGCCACTTGGTGGAAGCAATTAGACCAATGTTGCTTTTGAGGCTCCATGAAGGCAAAAAGAGATGAATGTTAAACGTTGCTCTGGGTTGATCAAAGTCGTGGAGTCAACTTCAGGTATGAAGCTAGTCCTCTGCTAACAGGCGTTGCTGTCATCAGGGAGCGGAGGAGGTCTTTCCTCTCATGCTGCAAACTGACAGTTATCAGCACTTGCACCGGTTTGAGAAGGTCACATTCCCACAACTTTGATTCACTCCACGGAGCAATGAGCGCGTGCATGAGTGCCCTGTACATGCCAGCTTCCATTGTCTAATGTAGGTTTTGACCTTTTTACCTCCAGCTGTGAGCAAACACACACAAGACTCAAGTGAGGTCTGCATTAATTACTGAATACACCCCCTTGTGTCACACCCCCTTTCACGCACAGCCTCCTCGCTGCTGGACACTCTGCTGTCTCGGATGGCCGCCTGCTCATTTGTGGCCTAATAAGTTGTCAGCAAACATTTTGGCAGTTCTTAACTCTTCCCCGTCGCTCTTGTCCCAGCATGAGGACAGCCAAAGTGTCCGATCCTGTTCTGCTTTCAAGAGTGTCACTAGCAGGGTTACCTGAGGTATGAGGGACAACGTGCACGTCCGCTCATGCAAAACTGGTGTTGAATCAATTAAATGGTGGATTAAAAAAGGGACGTAACATTAGAAAGTCTGACTGCATCAATATTTGTGTGTGTGTGTGTGTGTGTGTGTGTGTGCCACCAGCACAAAAATGTGTTATTCAAAAATTACTTTTTGATTTGCAGATTAAATGTTTATTCTGTGTAGCTGTTTCCCAGAATTGGCTTCATTGACCTGTAAAGATTTTTATTTCTTTTTGTGGTTTGAAAGAAAAATGGGAGTCTTTGGGAATGACTGAAAAGCCGATTCAAAATAATGTTGACAAGAATTAATCTTGCCTCTCTGGGAATTTTGATTGAGCGACTGAAGAACAGCAGAAACGCAGGTATTTAGTACATCATCAGGATTATTTACTGCAAATATAAAACCTAACATATCTGTCCTACGAAAGGAAGAAATGCTCAAAGAGTGACAACACAACAGTGGAAATCCCTCTCAATGTTTGAAAACAGAGACACATTCTGGAGGTGCCCTCATCTTTTGTGAGGATCCTGTGGAAATATGAGGAGTGTGAAATCATCAGCTGCGTGTTTCTGAAATGTGACACTGATTCGGAGCTGCTGTTTAGTGTCGGCATGCTCCCAGAAGTGAACTGTGGTGGGGGATTTAAGCATATCTGTGTGTGTGTGTGTGTGTGTGTGTGTGTGTGTGTGTGTGTGTGTGTGTGTGTACTGAGTGACAAACATGGACACACTCTCCCCTCGAGGAGGTGCAGATGATTGTGTCCCAGCAGGAAGACGCTCTCTCTCAGCTCCATGTCTAATTAACTTTCTGCCTCCTTTTGTGTGTGTGTGCGTGTGTGTGTGGGCATGATTGCACATCGTGCAGGTTTCTAAAAAGGGGAGAGGGAATTATTGAAAATGTATGTAAAATATTTCCACACGCCAAATGGGTGAACTGTCATCGCCTGGTGCTGCAGAAGGTGGGAGGTTTTAGGAATTTAGCGGGAAGCCTGTGAGATCTGTGGTGAGTGTGATCAGGATGAAAGTGAGGTGGGGGGGTTGGGGGGGGGGGGGGGGGTTGTCTGGGCTGTTACTTTCAGTGGATGCTGCAGAATGTGTTATTACTGTTTATCTGGTGTAAATGTGTATCTATAGTTTTTCAGAAATGTGGATATTTTCACATAAAAAACACAATTTAAGTGGGTGAGATTGAGTCTGAATGTAACTTTATTATTCACACTTGGGAACAAGACTGCCCCCCACCCTCCTGGTTCTGAAATGTACCAGTCAAACTCAGTAAAAGTCTGAATGACATCATGACATTCCACGAACCAGAAGCTTATAGTTGGGCGATGACGTCGGGAACCTCGGATAACTTTAACAACAGCTATTTCGCACCACCGCAGCACGTCTGGCTTCTGTTGCCAGGCTACTGCACCCTCTCTTAGATGATAACGGGAGTAACGTGGAGCTTTACAACCTCGTAACTCTGCTGCCGGGGGGGGGGGGGGGGGGGGGACTGTAAACTGTCCAGCTTGTCTGCTAAAATGTAATGAGAGGGAAGTGGAACTGCTGACTTCAACGAGGCAGATATTTGCATACAGGCATGTTGCAGGTCTGCCTCAAGTATTTCTATAATATACAGGCGCAAAGAGTTCCTGCTGATTACAGCGTTTGTGGTGGTGCAGGCGGGAGGTCCGTCGGCACAATCGCACCCAGTGGGATCCCGTCGCCAGCATTTCTCTCTCACACACACACACACATGCGCGTGCGTGTGGACTAGCCAGGGTTTGGGGGGGTCTCCTGGGTTGAACCGTGTATTTATTAATCACAGAATCTGCAGCAGGTCGTCACATCAACACGATGGGACACGCCGTACAAAGTGATGCAAGATCTCAGCTTTCACTC
The DNA here is from genome assembly GCF_901000725.2 of Takifugu rubripes. NCBI lineage: Eukaryota > Metazoa > Chordata > Actinopteri > Tetraodontiformes > Tetraodontidae > Takifugu > Takifugu rubripes. Next base: position 10,289,039 of record NC_042296.1, on the reverse strand, counting down.
ACACACAGAATCGGTTCTGTCGGTGTTCTGTCCAGCTGTTGTGTGCTGCTGGGGCAGCTGTGCAGCTGTGCAGGCCAGCTGTGCACTCATGTCCGGACCAAAACACTGAATCCATAACAAATGAACTGTTCTGTGCAGCAAAGTGTCAACAAACAGGAATTTGGATACAGCCAAAATGTGTCTCTTTGGAATCACTCATCCCCCAAATTGTTGACTTAAAAGAACTCAACTGGACTTCTGATCGTTTTTCACCTCTAATCCAAGAGGATTCCTTAATCCTGATGGTATCAGGATGTTCTTATTTATACACATACTTTTACACACTGTCTACTGCCTGTCGTATATTATTATTCATACGGTTAATTAATACATTTCTTCCTGTAATTAGGAATAGAGCTGGTTAATGTTGGCGCTCCTGTGACAGCAGCAATTTCCTCCTCTGGATTAATAATGTATTCTGATGTGGAAGAATAACTCTAAATTATTGCGACCGTCCGATTGGGAGAACCTGGCATCGACAGACTCGATGCTTAGGGGCAAACGCTCTTCATTATTTTGAACCTTTCACCCACTCGGTGCTGTCTGAGCACATAATAACATAATTAGCCCGTGTAGATTAGCATATACGAGCGTCAGAGTTTATTCTGTCGCTCAGGAGAGCTGAATTCTCTTTAAATGCGCCAGCACACAAATGTTTATTTGACAAAAGCCGCGACAGCTACAGAGCACCCCCGGCTGCTGTATCATCAAGGGCAGAGAGCGAGACAGATTTGCAGGAATGTAAAGACAAAGAAGTCACTATGAAAGACGTGGACGTGGGACGGTGTCGGGCGGACAGCTGGCACTTGTGGAGAACATGAATAATCCAAGCAGTTCTGTCAGGACCACAGCTGCAGCGGCACTTCTTCTTTTGCGAATCTTACATGCAGGAGTGTTAATTTAGCAGCGCTGGTTACAGGGTAGGAGCAAGAGGAGCATCTGTCCGAGTCCACGCGTTCAGCCGTGCGCCGATACCACAGGAGCAAGGAGGCTGAATGGCCACAGTGGATATGACAGTTTATTCCTTTTCACAATGGACTGTCTTTTGGTTTTGTGTAGGAATTATGGAGAGCCGGTGTTGTTTTTTTTGTTTAGCCTGTTTACTGGCAAACTCCCAGCTGGCCTCTCAGGCACTCGTTGGAATGTTGTGGAGAGGCTCTGGAGCGAGGCCATTCCCAGCACACTGCACCCTCTGTCTGCTCGATACACTGAGAGCCACACAAGGCAAGGACGGCACGGTCAGCGAGGATGCTTGAGAGAGGACCTGTGTGTGTGTGTGTGTGTGTGTGTGTGAGAGAGAGAGAGAGAGACGAGCAACAATCATGAGACTGTGAAGGACGCTTTTAAATGTATTAAGTCCCAATGTAAAGATGCACACGTGGGAACTACAGCAACATCGTAAAAAGATCGTCCCAGCCAGCCTGACAGTTTGACAGCTTGCTTGCATTTTTTTTTATTTCAAATATTTGTATCTGTGAATCAAAGGGGAGGGTGTGTTTGAGGCCACCTGGAAAGTGTCTGAATGCCTGAATATTTGTAAGCATATTTGTGCCAAAGAGGCTTTGAATGCAGGTGAAATAACATATTTTATCCCCCAAAACCATCTTTTTTTGCCTGCCTTTGAATAAGACTGAGTGGTTTAGAGCTACAGATTCTCCTGCTTATCCGCCTCAAAGATTCCAGCAGTGCAATAATACATCAATATCTTTCAAATGGACTCAATTCAGTTCAATTCTGTTCTCATTTTCTCTGCATATGTATGAAAAAAATGTCATTTTTAAAGAATATCGGGTGCTTTTTTGCACACATTCTTCTGTCTGAGGCGAGAACAGGAACAGATGGTTATGTTAGCACCAGCCTTAGCATATGGTGTCAAGGGAGGTGACCTTTTGCCGTCCTGCAGGACAGGGAAGAGTCAGACAGAGCTCTAAATGCAGATTAATTGTATCAGGGATCATACCAGGGAGCCGGTTAACATTTGCTAACCTTTGCTGGTTCTCCTGGTCTGATTTATCTGTCAGCCAAAGTGCTGCAAAATGTAATTGAAGGTAATTAATTGAAGCTTGTAGCAGGTGGCCTTTTAGTTCTCTTTAAAAGCACACGCTGACCTGCCTGGAATGTAAAAGATTTCTCTGTTCTTTTCTAATCTGCGTCTTCATTTGTCAGTTTCTTGGAGGCCATGTTTTCGCCCACAGTCCAAAAACGGAGAAATGTCTGCAGTAAACCTGATTGCTAAAACCCTCCTGTATCTGGTTGCTTTTTGTAATGCGCAAACATGTTATTTTGTGTGTGTAAATTGCCTCAAAGATGTTGTTTTAGCGTTTGTGAGGGGAAATTCAGGCAGTACTCCTCCTGCTTATTTTAAGTATATGTGTGTTGTCTCAAAACACGTTAGCGAGATGTTTCCGCCCAGTTCTGTCTTTCTGCTCTCGCTACCACAGAGCGTTTTTCCTCTAAGTGGTCAGATTCAGGGTTTTTCCAGACACTTCCTGTCTCAACAGCATGTATTGGTGGTACCAGCCAGCAACTGTAGCTTAGCCAACGACTGAACCTAATCCTCATCACACTAATCCTTCCATTTAGCATTTGGCTAATGCGCACAGACTTATCTTCATCATCTTCTTCTCGATACTAATCTTATTCTACTGGCCAGTGTTCGTGGAGAATTCTGAGTACAATGCTTCCATAGGGACGCTGCACCCATCCAACATCTGTGCTGCTTTGTTATTTTAAACTAAATGTTTCCCTCACCATCTGTTTCCGTTAAAACTAATACAGTAAGTTAAATCTTCTCTCTTTTTTTAATGATCATCTTTATCAAATGATTTGAAGTTGAACTAATATTTGAGTTTGCTACATTCCCCCCCCCCACCAGAGTAACATGCCAGCTTTTGTTAACGGACACACTGAGTCATGAATGACGACAGAAGAGGGATTACCATGACGAGGCCTTACACCCAGAATTACGTAATAATAACAACATTAACAATAATAATAATTATAGTACACAAAATAACACATAAACCTTTGCAGACATTCGGCAAAATCCTGAGAAATACCAACTCCATACACCTGTTTGTGTGTGTGTGTGTGTGTGTGTGTGTGTGTTTCACAGGTTACTTCACAAGCTGAATGTGTGTGTGGCTGTTGCCTGGATGAGCCCGAGACTCTCAAGAATCTCTCATTAACAAGGTTTGTGCCCGAAGGCTGTAAAACTCTCCGTGTGACACACGTGCACATACCTGAGGGCTGTTGCCCACCAGCACAAACGCACAAAAAAGAGATTAAAATGCTGCATGGACAAACCTGCTGTGTCTGCTGATGTGTGACTGGTGTGTGTTGACACAAGTGTTGCAAAGCCAGAGGGACACAGCCCCCCCCCCCAAACAAACTGTTCGTTCACCTGCTGCTGAAACGATTTTGACATCAAGGAAAATCCTCAAAATGTTGATTAGAAGCTGTATTGAAAATACTGCTGATGCAGAAAAATCGATAATTCAAGTTTCAACTTGAAACTGAAACATTTCAGACATCGGTTTTGATCATAATCTGCCTCCCACACACACACACACACTCACTCACACACACACACACACATTAGAGAGCCAGGTTCAGTGATCTTTCACTTCCCTGAAGACGATAGATCCACATCCCAACCTGCTCTCAGCTCTCATGGACCACGTCCTGGTGCACGTGTTTATACAGAGGGAGAGAGGCAGGAGAAAAGGGGTTTCCCGATGAGGACGCCAGATCTTGCGTGCAACTACATGCTATATGTTTCAACTAGTTAATATGGAATTAGGACATGGCGGTGATGTGGAATGTTCCATAACAAACACACTGGGGAGAAAGAATCTGGGCGGGCGGAAGAGTGTCGTCAGCTTTGGCTGGTGGCTCCGCTCCCAACCACAGACATCGACCTGCAGGAGGTTGTGTTTCGAGCTCCCTATTTACTCGTCTTTCAGCTGGGATATCAGGCAGGGAGGACACAAACACACATCAAGTACACAACTATTATATCCATTCGTCCCATGAGAATGAATATCCTCTATAGCAGCAGTGTCAAACCAAAAAAATACCCAGTGGGTCAAAATTCAAACCTGGACCAAAGTCGCGGGCCAACATCTTCCTCCAGATGTAACAAGAAGCCCTTTGATTATGGACCCAAACAAGTTTTGTTTAACCACACAATATGGAACAATCAAATTTCCTTTCTTTTCGCCAATTTTAGGGGGGGGGAGTGCGATGCCAGTATTAGCATTAGCATAAAAGGTCGCTGTGACTATTGCCTACTTCTTCTTTGTTGGTTTTCTTGGCAGTTGGCAAGCAATAAATTGGTGCATTACTGCCGCCGACTGATTCGGAGTGTGGAGTTTTGCGCCGAAACACCAGCAGAGCATTCTGGGATTCGTAGTATTAGCGGCACATAGCCGATAGCCGATAATACCAGCGGGCTTTGCGGGCCAAATATAATTACACCGCAGGCCAAATTTGGCTCGTGGGCCAGAGTTTGACAGCTATGCTCTATAGCATCCACCTCAGACGTGTTCTGACAGGTGAGAGCTATAACAGGCGGATAGAGTGTCCACTCACTGATGTCCACGCTGCTCTGGAGGATCTCCTGACTCACCGAGATCCAGCAGGATAAAAAGTAGACATTCATGTGTCGTTAGAACAGCGTCTGCTATGGTCAGGATTGTCTCCAGGTGCTCCAGAGAAAACCGCGATGTAGACACGTCTGAAGGAGAGAAGCTCAGCTAATCCACCCCACAGTGACTCACTATCACCCCCACAGGCGGAAAGAGGTATGGCAAAGATAATGAATCAGTGAAAACAGGAAACAGGAGGTGTGTTTGTGTGAACTGTACCTCTAAAACAAGAACTGGTGTTCCATCACCTCAGCAACAAGGAATCGTGTGTTGCACCGGGTGTAAAACCAGGTTCCTGTGCACACGGCTCTTAGATTCACTTGGTAATTTATGGATTTAATTACGGGCCGGCATCAGCGAGTCTCCCTTTTTTCTTCTTTAGCTCTTCCAGCGTCTCTAATTAATCAGTTAAATTGGTCGCAGCACTTGGAAATGCCGGGAGCAACACACACCTGACAGATATGCAGATTTTCTCCCCACACGTACACGCCCATTCACGCCTGACTCCCCAGGGTGGTGTCAGGGTCCGTGAGTGATGAGGGTGCGGCGGCGGTGCCGCCGCCATAAAACAAAAGGCCGCAGTGTAGATGAGCTGCCAGTCGGTTGGGTGATGGATTTCATTACAGCTGCGGAAAACGGAGCGTTTAGCCCGCCTTCGTCCACTTCCTGACTCGCTCGGCCTCCATCACTGAAGGCTTTATTTGTCTTTTGTAGTTTGCCACTCTGCTGTCGCCTTGAGATTTATCCTCACACTTCCTGCCGCCTCTTCACGCTCCCCTGTGCCCTTCGGGCGTCTTCGGCGTTGAAGGCCTCATGAAGGCGCGCATCTGTTCTTTCCCCGTCCGTCGCCATCGCCGTTGTCGGCCGGCTCCGCTCCGCTTGACTGCACACGTCTGCGGTTCCTTCCGTGTTCTTCGGAGGTGAAGAGGTCAAACACAGATGCCAAACCTGCACCCGTGTTCTCCACTTTTGGGTACTGGCTTTCCTCCGCACGTTAGCATTTAAGTTGACGTAAACTGTTGTGAGATAAAGAAGAAGCAGGCAATTCCAGCGTTAACATCCGTTTTATTTACAAAAAGAAATGTTTTGCAGTGGTAGTTTTATAAATGAGGGCTCTTGACCAAGTTAACGGCAGCATTGAACTAAAGAAAAGCTGTTTTTCCTGTAACGTTTGCAGATGAGTTGGAGTATTTTGACAGCTGAGTCTATTTCCAGGGCTGCTGGTTGATGTCGTATCTTTAAACTAAAGTCAGAACTGTTTGAAGTCCCTGAATGCATCTCCTGCAGGATAGCAGCTAATCTCTGGTGACATAACATGTATTATTAAGGGGGGGGCTACCGTTCAGACTTATTTGTTTTAGTGTTGTGTGTGCTTGAGGGCTCGCCGTGTCACGGCCTTCATGTTAACACAGCAGCTATTCAGGGCTTTGTGGAGCCGCGAGCATTAGCTTTCAGGAAACTTACACACAGATGATCCTGCAGTCTCTGCAAACTTTCCCTCTTACGCTCTTGTGTTTGACTTCTAAAGGAGCCGCCACATGACAGCGATACCGACTGCAGCCCCACCTGTGTTTGGGTGTTAGCCCCCCCCCCGTTATTAGCACAGCTGCTTGTCTATATGGGGCAGTGTTTGTTCATCTAAAATAGCCTTAATGGCTTTGAGGTTGGCATCAGGTTCTCCCTGTTGTCACTGATTGTTGTTGTGTTGGTGGTCCAGCAGTAAAACCGCTGTAGTTGATGGGACACACCCGACTCTGTGTGTAGCTCTGTGTGTGTTTTCCTGTCGTTGGACTACCTGCTGAGCCTCCAGTTGGCTAAACTCATCTCAGAGACAAAAGGTTTGGCAGTTTCCAGAAGTCTATCAAACATTTGCTGGAACCCTCAATAGTTGAACCCCTTCTTCATGCACGTCCACGTGCTTGTGCAACCTGATCACTCACACCAGTTCCTGATTATATCAGGAAGCCCATCATGGGGGGTTATTGACAGGTTCATCTAGTCCTGAGTGCACTTCCTGTATCCAGCTTTCATACAATCATTCCAGTAATTAGGATCCATCTTCAGATCAAGTCTTGGACATACTGTCCTGACCTGACACCACACACACGCCCACGCACACACAGATCAGAGCTTTTTATTTTCTATTTCAAACAAAGTTTCTTAAACAAGAAATGGACTAGTTATAGTGGGACAGAGAGGATAATGTCACTGGTTTTAGTTGGGTAGAGAGGATAAATAGACTGGTGACAGACAAGTTTTACCATCTCTGTTAATATTTTGCAGTTTGTTGGTTGTTTTCTTTACAGCTGCGTTAAAATGAAATCTGACAATCTTGGACTTTTATTGCTGTGAGAGGAGACGGACAATAGTGACGCAGACGGAGGACAGAGATAAAACATCAGGAAGCCTCGTTTTCAATATAAACTTTCAAATAAAGATGAAAATGCTGCATTTGATCGAACTTGAGGTAACAAAAGAGCAATGAGACACTTAAACACAAACACGGTATGTCTGGATGTGTTCAACACAAACAGAATAGAATAGAATAGAATAGAATAGAATAGAATAGAATAGAATAGAATAGAATAGAATAGAATAGAGTTCCATTTGTCCGGCTGTACTTGCTGATGTTGGTGAGCCAGTGAATCGGATGAAAGTTATTAACTCTTTATAAACTCATCTTTAAAACCTCTCTCCTGGGTGGAAACAGCTTAGATTACAGTTTCTGTTCCAGCGTATGAATGGATGTGAAATATGAGCTGAATTTGAGTGTTCCAGCCAGGCGAGGGTGAGGCTGTACTGTGACCTTTAGGTTAAAAATGCCATCCCTTCATCTTTTATCTTATGAGACACTTGTGTTACAGCGGGTCATCAGTATGTTATGAATTCTCCAGCTGTGGATTCAGACGTGTTTCCTGCCCCATGACCTTGACTTTTTAATACCAAACCCAACAGAATGTCCCGGAGGTGGATTTAATATGATGTGTTTGGGAGAGTTGGAGGAACGGTCTGTCTGAAAAAGCTGTTGCCTGTAGCAACTTCAGAAATCTGAGGTCATTACACACCGCGTTGTGGAGCGAAGAGAAAAGCTTCTGGTCGGGTTTCGCAGTGTTTTGATGGAACAGTGAGTTAACCAGAAATTGAGCTGTGCCCTGAGGCTGCGCGGCTAGCTTAGCATAAATGGATCCATTTGCAATTTGTGAGACTAAAGGTACAAGCTGCTAATCACAACCTACAATTAGATTTTCAAAAAACACTCTTGATCTACATGAGCAGTACCTGCATTCCTCGGGGTCACAGTGGACTGTAAAGTGACTGATTTGGCTTGAATCTTTAATGCTAAAATTTAGATAATTAATGCTTCAAAGGGTCACAGTCAAGGCCTTCAGTCACTGATATTCCAAATAAATTGTTCAAATCTACTTTGTTTATTTCTATTATAAGTCAAGGCCGGATGTTTTTCTTGATTTAATTGGCCAACCTCACTTATCCCAGTTGCCTTTCTTCTCCGCAGCCATATCGAGTGTTTCCATCCCATCTTTTCCTCTATCAGTCCATCTTGTATAGCGAGCTCCCTCAAGTTGCCATGCTGATGTGCTTTTAGCCTAATGGACAGACAGCTGTGCTCTCATTTCTATATATAGCTAACAATCCCGCACCATGAAGGCTGTCACAGCCCCCCTTAGACCCCCACGTGGGGCCGAGTGCTAATGACCAGCACGTGCACGTGCACCCCAACGGCAGTCACAACTCCAAAATGCCCCAAATTCAGTTAACAATCTGTTTGTGTTCATTCAGAAGCTTCCCCCTCCAATTTAACTCGTTTAATGGTTTCTAGCCAAAGATGATAAAAGTGGTTTATGGTGAAATAAAGCTGCATTAAATATATTTAGAGCAACAGCTTCTGATAAGCCTCTCTGTAACCACTAACTACTGCTGTGCTGTATAATGTAGCCCTAATCTGTATTTAAGAAACACTCTCAAATGAATGCAGGACACAAAAAAAGCCTTTTTCTGCATCTGATATCTCAGCAAATTTAATAAAACATTTTGCTATTGAAAGATGGCAGAAATAGTTCTACGTTCTTTAAAGATTTAGACGACCATTGAATTCATGGACCTTTAAAGGCCATTAAGCATGACAAAGCATCACATCCTTAGAATAACACTGATACCATCTTCTGTCCTAAAGGAGGTAACAGCTCCATCCCTGATGCTAAGTTTAGTCACATTAGCTCTGCTAGTAAACTCTGGAAGCCAGAAAAGTTGAATATTTACTCCAGCTAGCTAGCGAGCTATAAAGTCCTTCCAGATTAGAGCCCTCACTCCTTTGATTTCAGCATAATCAACAAGATACGGAGGCAGAGCGGCACAGTTCTGTACTAAACGTACTAAACTGTGGATCCTGCTGAAACTCCATTAACATGCCTGTGAACATCACAGCTTTGTAGCATCGATTAAAAAAAATAACGCTTTGAAAAGCACCACAGCTTCCACATGCTACTAAAATCACATGTTTAATGCAGTTGGAACATGCATTTATGACTGTAAACAAATGCCAAGCTTATTGTTTTTGCACGTATATCTGTGTGTCGGCCAGTCTGTGAGGGCTGGATTTAGGTGTAAGTAACAGTGTTACAGGATCAGCTCGTCGTGGGGTCATCACCTTTCAGATTAGAGAGCTTAATCCACCCGTCTCAGTGTAATTAACGAGACAGAGGGCATGAGACAGATAAAGACAAGGAGGCAAGGAAGAGAGTAAACAAGCATCGGGAGTGGTATTAAACACACACACACGTGCACGAGCGTACTTGTGTGTAATGAGAGAGTAGCTGCTGCTCGGTGTGTTTGCGTGCACGATGAGCGCGTGTGCAGCAGAGCAGCAGGAGGGGCGGCGTTAAAGGGGCGGACTGGCTGTGCGCTTGGTCCGGCAGAGTTCAGGACCTCTGCTCAGGCTGCAGGAATAGGACGTGAGGAGCGCGACAACGCGGCGTCCTCCAGAAATAAACGCTCTATACAAATCTGCACGTTTCCCTCAAACATCTTTGTCGTCGCCAGTGCTAATGGGTAAAGTTCCCCGTCTGGGTCATGGGTCATCATGCGGCGTGATGCCTTCACTGGTCTTCTGACAGGAAGTACTGATGGCCTCCTAAGAATGGTAGAAATGGTTACACACACACACACACACACACACACAGACTGGTTTTAATGGCTTTTGAGCAGATATTCAGTAGTTCCTCTGGGTGAATTTGATTCTTTATCACACTGTTGTGCACAGAACCATTTTTCTAACTGCAGTTAGACTTCGGATCATTTGAATCTCTTGTGCTGCCACAAAGGATCGGCTGCAGCAGCATCAGTGTGTGACAGCGCTGATGCTCCCTTAATGGCCCTGATTTACATGGATGGTATGAATTAACACAGCAAAATGAGTGAATAGCCCTGTTCTCCAGTGGGAAGAGGAGGAAATGGAGGCCTTGCTTCTTTTCTTCCTCATTTATCCATTATTTTACCTCATCATTTCATTCCGAGGCAGTTAAGGGGGCTGTGAAAAGGAAATCTAATCAGTGTCATCATGATGACTCTCAGCAGGTGTTGTTATGATCCTGGCGCCATTTGTACTGTTCGGGGTGTTAATGGCTGTTAATGGTAAAAGGTGAAAGTGTGAGTTGCATTAAAGAGCCACACATGCTTTAACATCATCCACGCTGATGCTCCACTTCCTTTTTAATAAATGTTTAAAGGTGAGGTCGGGTCAGAAGACGGATTTTGTTTAAACAGGAGAGAGGTACACCTGGAAAGCAATTACAAAGAACCAGGTGGAACACACATTTGTCAGAGCTCTCCGGTCACCAACAATAATGGATTTTTGGACTTGAGGAAGACAAAAACTTTGTGGTAGAAAATCCCTCAGAGCCTCTTTGTGTGCAGCGAAGGAGAGCGATGACCTCTGACGTGGCGGGATCATCAGAAAATCCATTTTCTGATGGTCTCTCAGGTCTCTCAGCTCAGGTATGCATCGGCATCTGTGTGTTACAGCTCATGGCGAAGAGCAGAGAATACAAATAAAGCACAATCACACACTGGGCTGCAACTAGAACAACGATTTGAGGCTTTGAAATGTGGGACCAGTATGTTTTGAAGGTCTGTCATTGCACGACAAACCCCAGAGCCGTCTCGGTTTCCGTGACGTCGGGGGGGTGGGGGGGGTGGAGTTTATCCGCCCCTAGGAAAGATTCACTGTGAGCGCTTGGTCAGCATTACAGCCACGAGCCTGAAACTTGTTATCTGCAGCCACTTTTACTTTTAACGTTGCTACAACAGCGTGGATGTTCATCGGTCCCCACTGGCATGCCAGCTGCTGCTATGCATTCTGGGATTTACATCAGTAATGTGCAGGCA